>NC_143046.1:15740000-15832500 GCF_057628025.1 Oncorhynchus mykiss | reverse complement strand
CCTTGGCTACTACAATCCTGGTCTGTGGTTTTAAGTTTATCATTGGATTCAAACCCCATCTTTCAATCTCTCTATCTATCTATCTACAGCCACTGAAGAAGATGGCTGACCGCATCAGGAAGTACCAGATCCTGAACAATGAGATCTTTGCCATCCTCAACAAGTACATGAAGGCTGTGGAGACCGATAGTTCCACCGTGGAGCATGTCCGCTGCTTCCAGCCACCTATACACCAGTCCCTGGCCACAACATGCTGAGAAGAACTCACACATGCTACAAACACACGCTACACACATAAGCCACACATGTCCCACAAACTACACATACACACACATACCAACCCAAATCATCACCACACAGTCTGCCTCTCTTTGGCCTTGTACTCAGACTCTCAGAGCCTTAAGATTCCAGAGGTCTGTCTGACTATACACCATTTTGGCACCAAATATTCCATACAAATGACATTCCAATTTGCATTCTAGAATGCAACTGTCTTGGAACTTTTCGTGTCAACATGGCGCCCATTAAAAAGTGTAAATCTCGAACTGAGTTTTCTGAAGTCTGAATATTTTAGGCCCATAACCACAGTCTAGTTTTAGAGGTGTGGGTGTTTTCAGATGTTAGTTTTTCTGTTCCCAACCCATGTGACTCTCACACCGAGACTCAGCATCCGTTCTCCTGTCACTAGAGCTATATGTCACATGGATGGGCTCAGTAATACACAACTGCCAATCCTGAGTGGTTACAGATCTGCAGTAATGCCCTGCTTCCCCTCTAGTCACAATGAACAGTCTATCAGATACCTCTGAGAAACCATTTAGTGAGCATCAACAATCAACCTACATAAAATATGATAGATATGCTGGAATAATCTCCAAAACCTCAATGCATACAAGTAATCTGATTCTGAAATGACCTATAACCTGAGATTATTATTTCGTAGTTGACGTACGAAAGCAAACCCAACCGCCATTTTATTGAATTGCTTCATGAAGTCCACACGGGTGCTAAGTATTATGATGATACTTAATTACACCAAAGTCATCAGTGGCATTTCACCCCATAACATCCATAATATGATCATCACACAAGTCAAGCTGTCCATTCATTCATCCCAGAGGCTAACATGTGTGTGTGTCCCAAACGGCACCCTATTCCCTATATAGTGCACTACTTTTGACAAGCTCCTATAAGGAATAGGGTGCCATTTGGATGTAGCCCCACATCTCCCTGGACATACCCATGCTTAGTAAACCAGTGTCATAGGAGTAGTTAGCCACACCTCTTCTCTCCTCACACAACCCTAGGGTTTCAAATAGCATAACAAGGACACTTGACTGCATAACAAGGACACTTGACTGCATAACAAGGACACTTGACTGCATAACAAGGACACGTGACTGCATACCAAGGACACGTGACTGCATACCAAGGACACGTGACTGCATACCAAGGACACGTGACTGCATACCAAGGACACGTGACTGCATAACAAGGACACTTGACTGCATAACAAGGACACTTGACTGCATAACAAGGACACTTGACTGCATAACAAGGACACGTGACTGCATAACAAGGACACTTGACTGCATAACAAGGACACTTGACTGCATAACAAGGACACGTGACTGCATAACAAGGACACGTGACTGCTTTTCTTAGTTGCTTTATTTATTTTTCACTTATTTGGGGGGTTTTAGCCTCTGAGTATAATTTTTATTCAGTTCCATTCTCCGTTGGAAATGTCACTGTTGAACTAAAAAGAGAAGTGTTGAGTGTTGTAACTGTTATTGTTGTTAATTCATTATTGATAATTACATTCTTCATCCTTGGTATAACTTTCCTCTTCTACTGACGAGAATCCTAATCCTCACCTACTTTTTGATTTCTCTCTGTCTTGTCAGTTTATTGAACATTTTTATATTCTGTATGTGTGCTTAATACAGTGATATTGTTTACCATTTTTGAAATGATTGACAACATTTTCATCTGCACGTGTGTGTTTTTTTGTTTTGTTTTTCCGGAGTAAAAAAAACATTAGAAATAATTCTTGGTTGTCAAATAACAAAAGAGACCAGGATGAATTTACTGTATTAGATTTGTTCAGAGAGTGAATGGAAGATGTTGGGAGTATCACACGACCAATCCAACTCCTGTACAGTTCATTCCCTCTATAGAAGAAGAATTAAAGCAATCAATAAGTTGCATTTTCACTGTTTAGGTACGAATTACACACAAGAGATGGAGGGCGATTTCCTAAATATATTAAATATTCCAAATTATTGGATTTTTTTTTTTTCGAGATCGAGAGAGGGCAATTTCCTAAATATATTCAATATTCCATATTGTTGGATTTTTTTTCTTTAGCAGTGTTATCAGTCCTTTGACCCTGTTTTGTATTCTTATGAAGGAAAGTTAATCGTTACACCCATGAAGGAGCGACCATATTTTCAGTTTGAATAAAAAAACTAAATGAAGTTTAGTTTCCTGTAATTGTTCCAATTGTCCTTTTTTAAATTATCTTTATCCACACAACTACACCTTAATGTTCATTGAATGGGTGAATCTATTGATAAGTAAAAGTTATCAGTGCATCATTTTCCAACATGTTAGCATGACAAGAAGAGCGATATATTGTAAAGGGTACGTTTGTGACAGGCTTTTGTTCATGATATTGTTGTACAAGTGATCATGTTTTGAGATACAAAAAATGAGTAAAAGAGAATATAAAGATGTACAACGAATGGTCCTGCAAAAGGAAATTAAATTGTATTTCCATGAAATAAAAAATGTGTTAACTGAAAATGTACTGAGAATCATGTATGACCGTGTACATTGTAACTTGAACATTCGGTATGCATTTGAAGATAGCCACAGTGTATTCGATATGTATCAGAAGTCAGTGGGCGCTGGCGGAAGTCTCGTTTCCTCTGCTGTGATTGGTTAAATTCCTGTCGTCTTTTCTCGACGTTATGACGTTGCTAGTTTTGATAGGTCAGCGGGACACCTCACGTGTTGATACTGGAGTTTTGAATTTGAATCAGTGCGTTAGAACTCTTCGTCCGTCGCTGTAACTTTTAAACTAGCTACTATTTTTCTAGTGAACTATTTCGTCCAAACTTAAGCCATGTCTTTTTCAAGAGCTCCAGTGAAACGATTTAATGAAAATATCGGTAAGTTAAATAATGATTTAGCTGAGAAAACCTAGCCGACTAACGTTAGCTGCTTTAAGTAAATTAGCCAGCTAATCTAACGTTAGTTAGCTAAAACGTTAGCAAGATTAGCGCTAACGTAGCTATCAACAATATTTTGTATACAATTGTTTACTAACTAGCTAGTTAACGTAAACGTTACTCCAATCCACCAAGCAAAGGGCAAAACGTCCACGTCGGTTACGGTAGTTAATTGGATACCTATGTTGATAGTCATGCCAATGCTTTTACACAGGCAGACCAATTCTATTTTTTTTCTCTCACTTTTGACAATAATTGAGCAAAACATGAGAATTGGGCTGCCTGTGTTTTCATCATGTTTTGTTCAGGCTGCGCCCCAGCACCGGGCACATACGAGCTGAAACCAGGAGAGGTGAAGGGACCTGCCTCTTTCCACCGGTCAGAGCGCTTCAAACTGCTCAAAGCCAGTGGTGGTGAGTTTAACTGTCAGACAACTGAAGCTCTACTCTAAACAAAATAATTGTCATACCAAATAACTTTAAAACTTTTGACAGTAGATCTACACTACCTGTCAAGTTTTAGAACACGACATTCAAGGGGTTTTCTTTATTTCTACTATTTTCTACATTGTAGAATAATAATGAAGACATCAGAACTATGAAATAACACATGGAATCATGTACTAACCAAAAAAGTGTTAAATAAATCAAAATATATTTTCTATTTGTGATAATTCAAATAGCCACCTTTTGCCTTGACAGCTTTGTACACTCTTGGCATTCTCTCAACCAGCTTCATGAGTTTGTCACCTGGAATGCATTTACATTAACAGATGTGCCTTGTTAAATGTTGTGTAATTTCTTTCCTTAACGCGTTTGAGCCAATCAGTTGTGTTGTGACAATGTAGTGGGGTATACAGAAGAAAGCCCTATTTGGTAAAAGACCAAGTCCATATTATGGCAATAGCAGCTCAAATAAGCAAAGAGAATGACAGTTCATCATTACTTTAAGACATGAAGGTCAGTCAATACTTACATTTCAAGAACTTTGAAAGTTTCTTCAAGTGCGGTCGCAAAAACCATCAAGCGCTATGATGAAACTGGCTCTCATGAGGACCGCCACTGGAAAGGAAGACCCAGAGTTACACCTGCTGTAGAGGATAAGTTCATTAGTTACCAGCCTCAGAAATTGCAGCCCAAATGAATGCTTCACAGAGTTCAAGTAACAGACACATCTCAACATCAACTGTTCAGAGGAGACTG
This sequence comes from Oncorhynchus mykiss, assembly GCF_057628025.1. Taxonomy (NCBI): domain Eukaryota; kingdom Metazoa; phylum Chordata; class Actinopteri; order Salmoniformes; family Salmonidae; genus Oncorhynchus; species Oncorhynchus mykiss. The sequence continues at coordinate 15,828,062 of NC_143046.1, read as the reverse complement.
TGAATCAGGCCTTAATGGTCGAATTGCTGCAAAGAAACACTACTAAATGACAGCAATTAGAAGAAGAGACCTTCTTGTGCCAAGAAACACGAGCAATGGACATTAGACCAGTGGAAATTTGTCCTCTGGTCTAGAGTCCAAATTTTGCGATTTTTGGCTCCAACCGCCGTGTCTTTGTGAGATGCGGTGTGGGTGACCGGATGATCATCTGGTTTGCGCTTAGTGGGACTGTCATTTGTTTTTCAGCAGGACAATGACCCAACACACCTCCAGGCTGTGTAAGGGCTATTTGACCAAAAATGAGAGTGATGGAGTGCTGCATCAGATGACCTGGCCTCCACAATTGCCCGACCTCAACCTAATTGAGATGGTTTGGGATGAGTCGGACCTCAGAGTGAAAGAAAAGCAGCCAACAAGTGTTAAGTATATGTGGGAACTCCTTCAAGACGGTGGGAAAAGCATTCCAGGTGAAGCTGGTTGAGAGAATGCCAAGTGTGCAAAGCTGTCATCAAGGCAAAGGGTGGCTATTTGAAGAATCTCAAATATAAAATATGTTTGGTTACTACATGATTCTGTGTTATTTCATTGTTTTGATGTCTTTACTGTTGTGCTGCAATGTAGAAAATAGTACAAATAAAGAAAAACCATTGGATGAGTAGGCGTTCCAAAACTTTTGGCCGGTAGTGTACAGCCTAGATGTTTTTACTTTCTACACCATTGTAATTTCACAATTTTCTCTCCATTCAGCTCCTTTCATCCCACCACCATCTCCTTCTAAAGATGTTCCCATGTCACCTGTGGCTGTGCGTAGGACCATGTCTGTGGATGGCCTGGTAAGTTGGTGTTTCTTTTTTATTTTATTGATTATCCAAAAAATACAATATACATGCAGTGAAGCCGCTCAACAACTACACCACACCAGTCACCCAACAGACTCCCATTCAGAGCGACACACAGAAGCATCCAGGGTCAATGCCATGCTGAAGGGCATGTTGACAGATCTCCCACCAGGCTGAAAAGCGTGAACCCGAACCCCCCCACAGTTCCCCAATAACTGCCCCTCAACCATTTGAGACCCCCCCCCCCCCCCCCCCAGAAGAAAATATACATTTCATACCATTCCCCACCCCCAAGAACCCGTGGCCAACAGTTATGAGAATGACACAAATATGAATTATCACGAAGTGCTGCTTCAGTGTCTTTAGATATTTTTGTCAGATGTTACTATGGAATACTGAAGTATAATTACAAGCATTTCATAAGTGTCAAAGGCTTTTATTGACAATTACATTAAGTTGATGCAAAGAGTCAATATTTGCGGTGTTGACCCTTCTTTTTCAAGACCTCTCCCTTGGCTGAGACGCAACCCCACACATGAATGGTCTCAGGATGCTTTACTGTTGGCATGGCACAGGACTGATGGTCGCGCTCACCTTGTCTTCTCCGGACAAGCTTTTTTCCGGATGCCCCAAACAATCAAAGGGGATTCATCAGAGAAAATGACTTTGCCCTAGTTCTCAGCAGTCCAATCCCTGTACCTTTTGCAGAATATCAGTCTGTTCCTGATGTTTTTCCTGGAGAGAAGTGGCTTCTTTGCTGCCCTTCTTGACACCAGGCCATCCTCCAAAAGTCTTCGCCTCACTGTGCTTGCAGATGCACTCACACCTGCCTGCTGCCATTCCTGAGCAAGCTCTGTACTGGTGGTGCCTCGATCCCGCAGCTGAATCAACTTTAGGAGACGTTCCTGGCGCTTGCTGGACTTTTCTTGGGCGCCCTGAAGCCTTCTTCACAACAATTGAACTGCACTCCTTGAAGTTCTTGATGATCCGATAAATGGTTGATTTAGGTGCAATCTTACTGGCAGCAATATCCTTGCCTGTGAAGCCCTTTTTTTGCAAAGCAATGATGACGGCACGTGTTTCCTTGCAGGTAACCATGATTGACAGAGGTAGAACAATGATTCCAAGCACCACCCTCCTTTTGAAGCTTCCAGTCTGTTTTTCAAACTCAACCAGCATGACAGAGCGATCTCCAGCCTTGTCCTTGTCAACACTCACACCTGTGTTAACGAGAGAATCGCTGACGTGATGTCAGCTGGTCCTTTTGTGGCAGGGCTGACATGTTTTTTGGGGGGGGGGATTCAGTTCATTTGCATGGCATTGGGGGACTTTACAATTAATTGCAATTCATCTGATCACTCTTCATAACATTCTGGAGTATATACAAATTGTCATCATACAAACTGAGGCAGCAGACTTTGTGAAAATTAGTATTTGTGTCATTCTCAACTTTTGGCCACGACTGTCTGTGTGTTCTTGTATGCGCTTATTTGAGTGAGTGTTTGTATATGCATGTGTACACCTGCACGGCATCAGCCTCAGGCAAACCGAGATTAGCTGTAAAAACTCTGCCCCTCAGTGTCATTCAAACGTATATTTTAGTAAGTTGGTGTTCACATAATAAACACATCCTCCCTGGTTGGCACAGCCACATCATCAAGATAACCTTGTCAGATTTGACAGTTTACTCTAGGAACTAAATGGAAGCAAACATAATGAAACTGGGAGGGTTCTACTTGAATTTGTCGAATATAAACTCTTGTTTTCCTTGGAGGCTGTTTCTGTTTGGGAAAACCGTTTCTGTTGCGTAATGTTTTGCAACTGAATCTGACTAATGGATACACCCCTGGTGCTTTAAAGGGATAGTTCAGGATTTTGTCAATTGAGACCTTTATCTACTTCTCCAGAGTCAGATAACACAATGTAAACCATTTTTGTCTGTCCAGTATGTTCTCAACTAGCCTACCTGGTTAAATAAAGGTAAAATAAATATAAATGAAGGAAGCAAATGCTAACTAGTGTTAGCGCAATGACTGAAATTCTACAGGAACACCTAGCCTGATAGTTTTTCCCATACTAGCTGATCCCATAGACTTAGTCATTGCGCTAACACTAGTTAGCAATAGCACTAATTCTAGTTGGCAGGTTCCTTCAAACTGAATGCATTGGTGTAAAATAGTATCCATGAGTTCATCTGACTCTGGGGAAAGTAAATTAAGGGTTTCATTGCCAAAATCCTGAACTGTCCCTTGAACCTTAATTTAATGGCCCTCTGCAATTCATTCTTCCATTCCTCCTTCACCCAGGTTGATGGGTCCATGTCAAAGAAAGACAAGAGCGGCCAATCGATGCAGATGAAACAGCAGAAACTCCTGGAGAAAGAGGTAGCCTAGTTATACAGACTGGTTTGAGGAGAGAAAAAAAAAATAAAAATATATATATATATATATATATATATATATATATATATATATATATATATATATATATATATATATATATATATATATATATATATATATATATACTGCTCAAAAAAATTAAGGGAACACTTAAACAACACAATGTAACTCCAAGGGAATCACACTTCTGTGAAATCAAACTGTCCACTTAGGAAGCAACACTGATTGACAGTAAATGTCACATGCTGTTGTGCAAATGGCATAGACAACAGGTGGAAATTATAGGCAATTGGCAAGACACCCCCAATAAAGGAGTGGTTCTGCAGGTGACAACCACAGACCACTTCTCAGTTCCTATGCTTCCTGGATGATGTTTTGGTCACTTTTGAATGCTGGCGGTGCTTTCACTCTAGTGGTAGCATGAGACGGAGTTTACGACCCACACAAGTGGCTCAGGTAGTGCAGCTCATCCAGGATGGCACATCAATGCGAGCTGTGGCAAGAAGGTTTGCTGTGTCTGTCAGCGTAGTGTCCAGAGCATGGAGGCGCTACCAGGAGACAGGCTAGTACATCAGGAGACATGGAGGAGGCCGTAGGAGGGCAACAACCCAGCAGCAGGACCGCTACCTCCGCCTTTGTGCAAGGAGGAGCACTGCCAGAGCCCTGCAAAATAACCTCCAGCAGGCCACAAATGTGCATGTGTCTGCTCAAACGGTCAGAAACAGGCTCCGTGAGGGTGGTATGAGGGCCCGACGTCCACAGGTGGTTGTTGGGCTTACAGCCCAACACCGTGCAGGATGTTTGGCATTTGCCAGAGAACACCAAGATTGGCAAATTCGCCACTGGCGCCCTGTGCTCTTCACATATGAAAGCAGGTTCACACTGAGCATATGTGACAGTCTGGAGACACCGTAGAGAACGTTCTGCTGCCTGCAACATCCTCCAGCATGACCGGTTTGGCGGTGGGTCAGTCATGGTGTGGGGTGGCATCCCTCCATGTGCTCGCCAGAGGTAGCCTGACTGCCATTAGGTACCGAGATGAGATCCTCAGACCCCTTGTGAGACCATATGCTGGTGCGGTTGGCCCTGGGTTCCTCCTAATGCAAGACAATGCTAGACCTCATGTGGCTGGAGTGTGTCAGCAGTTCCTGCAAGAGGAAGGCATTGATGCTATGGACTGGCCTGCCCGTTCCTCAGACCTGAATCCAATTGGGCACATCTGGGACATCATGTCTCGCTCCATCCACCAACGCCACGCTGCACCACAGACTGTCCAGGAGTTGGCGGATGCTTTAGTCCAGGTCTGGGAGGAGATCCCTCAGGAGACCATCCGCCACCTCATCAGGAGCATGCCCAGGCGTTGTAGGGAGGTCATACAGGCACGTACGTGGAGGCCACACACACTACTGAGCCTCATTTGTCCTTGTTTTAAGGACATTACATCAAAGTTGGATCAGCCTGTAGTGTGGTTTTCCACTTTATTTTTGAGTGTGACTCCAAATCCAGACCTACATGGGTTGATAAATTTGATTTCCATTGATCATTTTTGTGTGATTTTGTTGTCAGCACATTCAACTATGTAAAGAAAAAAGTATTTAATAAGAATATTTCATTCATTCAGATCTAGGATGTTATTTTAGTGTTCCCTTTATTTTTTTGAGCATTGTATATTGTCTTGTCTGTCCCAATAGCATGCATACATACATTGTCAGTGTTACCAGTTAAATGAAAATTAGTGACAAGAGACTTATCATGGATGTGGACTAGAGGTCGACCGATTATGAATTTTCAACGCCGATACCGATTATTGGAAGGCCCAACAAAAAAAGCCGATACCGATTAATTGGCCGATTTTTGTTTATTTTTACTTTATTTGTAATTTATTTTTAAAATTTATTTAAAATTTATAAAAAAAAATATTTTTTTATTTTTAATATTTTATATTTATCTTTTTTTTTTACATTTATTTGTAATAATGACAATTACAACAATACTGAATGAACACTTATTTTAACTTAATATAATACATCAATAAAATCATTTTAGCCTCAAATAATGAAACATGTTCAATTTGGTTTAAATAATGCAACAACAGAAAAGTGTTGGAGAAGAAAGTAAAAGTCCCTCTCTTCGCTCGAACCAGGAACACAACGACAACAGCCATGCAGCCATGCAGAGCAAGGGGAACAACCACTCCAAGTCTCAGAGCGAGTGACGTTTGAAACGCTATTAGCACGCACTCCGCTAACTAGCTAGTCATTTCACATCGGTTACTCCAGCCTAATCTCGGGAGTTGATAGCCTTGAAGTCATAAAGAGTGCAATGCTTGAAGCATTGCGAAGAGCTGCTGGCAAAATGCACGAAAGTGCGGTTTGAATGAATGCTTACGAGCCTGCTGCTGCCTACCATCGCTCAGTCAGACTTTTCTGTCAAATCATAGACTTAATTATAACATAGAAATACGAGCCTTAGGTTATTAATATGGTCAAATCCGGAAACTATCATTTCGAAAACAAAACGTTTATTTCAGTGAAATACGGAACCGTTCAGTATTTTATCTAATGGATGGCATCCCTAAGTCTAAATATTGCTGTTACATGGCACAACCTTCAATGTTATGTCACAATTACGTAAAATTCTGGGAAATTACTTCGCAATGAGCCAGGCTGCCCAAACTGTTGCATATTCCCTGACTCTGCGTGCAATGAACGCAAGTGAAGTGACAGTTTCACCTGGTTAATATTGCCTGCTAACCTGGATTTCTTTTAGCTAAATATGCAGGTTTAAAAAATATATACTACTTTGTATTGATTTTAAGAAAGGCATTGATGTGTATGGTTAGGTACACGTTGGAGCAACAACAATCCTTTTTTGCGAATGTGCATCGATTAGATGCAATGCAGGACACGCTAGATAAACTAGGAATATCATCAACCATGTGTAGTTATAATTAGTGATTATGATTGATTGATTGTTTTTTATATGATAAGTTTAATGCTAGCTAGAAACTTACCTTGGCTTCTTACTGCATTCGTGTAACAGGCAGGCTCCTCGTGAGGCAGGTGGTTAGAGCGTTGGACTAGTTAACCGTAAGGTTGTAAGAATGAATCCCCGAGCTGACAAGGTAAAAATCTGTCGTTCTGCCCCTGAACAAGGCAGTTAACCCACCGTTCCTAGACCGTCATTGAAAATAAGAATGTGTTCTTAACTGACTTCGCTCGTAAAATAAAGTTGTAAAATATTTTTTTTAATAAAACGGCAAAATCGGCGTCCAAAAATACCGATTTCCGATTGTTATGAACTTGAAATCGGGCATTCTGATTAATCAGTCGACCTCTAATGTGGACACAAGGTTTTCCAGTTATTACAGCTGCTGTGACCTACCTTACTGCACACCTTATTTTCTTCCTTCAATCTAATGCACTAATCCACCCTGTCTCCTCCCTCCCTCCTGTAGATCCGGTCCCTGGTGCAGCAGCGCGGGGAGCAGGACAGGCGCCTGGTAACCCTGGAGGAGGAGCTGAGGAAGGTGGAGGCCAAGCTGTTGTCTGCGGTCAGGGAGAAGACTGGTCTGGCAGCTAACGTCACCACCCTGGAGAGACAGCTGGCTGAGCTTAAGAAGACTAACGAGTTCCTCAAGAACAAGGTAATGTGGTGTTTGATGGTAGTCAAACGTTGGTATGCTCAACTCAATGGGTTGCTTTCCTAACAGATTTGGCCAAGTGCTGAAATTAAAAGCTATTTCAATGGAGAATCTCCATTTTTAAGAATGCTTTTTAGTCTTGGACTAGGCTTAATCTGTGCTTGGGAAACCAGCCCAATGGTCTTAAAGCAAAAGTCTTTAACTGCAGGGTTAGAAAGGTATAAGCTGGTTATGGGTTATCTGGGTCTAGTTGACAAAACAATACTGTTATCGGGTACTACGCCCAACTTGTTCAATTAGAAATGTTCACATTTTCTGTTTGTACCTTGTTTTGTAAATGTCTGATTGTGTTGTGTTCCACCAGGTTTCTGCAGACACCACTAAGAAGAGGATCCAATCTCTGTCTATGGAGCTGATGGAGGCCAGAAACAAATTGGACGTCAATGACAAGGTATGACGCGTTCAGCACTACCCAAAGTGTTCAAATTTTCAGATTGAAATGTGCTGTATAGAACATACTAATATGTCAAATAAATTACTACGTTGGCTCTATTCATGGCATTTCTATCTGCCAGGTTTGGCTCTGTCATGACTTTGGCTATGCCGGATTAAGTAATATGACATGCTATTCTATAAAATAATTTATCCGTAATTACTATTACCTGATTGAGCTAATCATGTCAAGGTAATTAACTAGAGAGTCGGGTAACACAAAATGCTATTTATAGAGCTGTTATCTTCCGAATAAACTCTTAGACCTAGTAATATTTTACATCAATAGCAGTCAATATTAATCGTCATCTTAATTCAGTCTCATCTGAAAGTTGTAAATTCTTGGTTATCTGCACGAACCCTGGCTAACAATCAGCAATACAAAATTGGGTTTAATTATTTATTTACTAAATAATCACACAAAATTACACAAACATAATTAAATCAAAACTTGATTACAAATGACTTCATAAAGGGAAACGTCCCTAGCCGGCGGAACAGATATGACAGCTTGTTACACAAAGGAAAAGAGCTGGGTTTGAGTGAAAGAGCGGGAAGACTGAGGGACACAGGGAGACGCTGTGCTATCTTAAGTACAGTATCTGATGCATTCTAAATTACCGCCCATTTGGAAAAGGAAAATGCAATAAATATTTACTCTGAGCTGCGCTTCAGTAGGTTGGTGGTAGATGGAAGACCGTGTTGCCAAACCGAGTCCTCTGTCCTTTGAAGAATGTCTCTGGTGGTCAATTGGATAAGTTGTAGTAACGTCGTTGTGTGATAGACGGGATACTATTGTCTGTTCCTTCCTAACCCTCGTTTGCAGCTGCTGTTGCTAACTCAATGGCTAGGAGGTATCACTTCTGTAGTGAATAAGAGTTCAAAGTTCATACCATTCACCACCAAAGCTCACGCTGATGTTGGCTTCGTTCTGTAGTTATTATCTGAACCATTCTGACATTGGACCGTTGGCCTACATCCTCGGAACAGGAGGTTACATTGTCGTCAATGGCTTATATAGGAAGGGAGAGGAGGGCGTGTTTGAAAAGTTTTATAGCCCATGTCCCTTCACAGGGGTGGGCCACTGATTGAGCAGAGCCCTTATGAAAACCCAAATCTCACATTTAGAAGCTAAATCACATTTCAGCCCATCACAAATAATTTAATATTCAAACATTTAAATTGAACAACAATTCCATGTGAATCCGATAACTGATGTGTAGACTTTCCACTGTAGAGTTTGTCATCTTATCATTGATGAGAATGTCTCAGATGACAACCAAACTGACATCATATTCATTAAGTACCACCGCATATGTTCCATTGGTCGGATTACCAGAATATAGTTCATTTCCCCCCACCTTCTGATGTTCCCAGAATCTCTATGTTAACCAAGGGTTTTACAAATGTAACATCAGTAGGGTAGAGAGAGGAAAAGGGGGGGAAGATGTATTTATGACTGTCATAAACCTACCCCCAGGTCGTCATGACAGCTCTATTCATCACATTTCTATCTGCAAGGTTTAGTGACTGAATGTGGCCCTGTTCACACACCATTTACTATCCTGTCTATCTAGTGGTGTTTGCCTTACACACCTCTTTCTCTCTAAATTATTAATGTGTGTGCTGATATAGTGTTTTTTGTTCAGGAGCTGAGTTTCCTGCAGGTGTAGTATGGATGGTTGAGTGACTGACAGTTGTTGTCCTATCAGGAGCTGAGTTTCCTCCAGATCAGTACAGAGGGCCAGGTGAAGTTGCTGGAGACAGACCTGGAGGCAGCCAGAGCTACACTCACCGCCCTGAGGGAGAGGAACAAGGACCTGGGTGAGACCACCTGACCTCACTGACACCTCATCGTTAACCTGCCTAGTGCTTATCAATCAATGAAATGTTTTTTTATACAGGACATTTCTTACCAACAAAATCTAGTTCAAAGTCCTAAACTAATAAAGGTGAGAAAGATTAACACAATTTAAAATTAAGAGATGCATTGAAATAGTCAAACAAGCCTGGGTTGACACCTTACCCCTAATATAGTACCTGGCTTAGTTGGACAAAAAAAACGTTTTTTAAATGTTATGTTTGGTTTTCAGAGGACCTCCACCATGACACCAAAGTCCAGAACGAGGAGCTGGAGAATGATATGGATACGCTGCAAGGTAAGTTGTGTGTTTATGTCCATTCTCCCATCCTCTGTATAATTCCTCCTTTAGATGGCATGATTCTAACCATGTGCTGTATCCCTGTTTCTCAGCTGTGATCCAGGAGCTGAGAGAGGAGGTCAATGTTCTTCAGGGTTACCTGGACACAGCCAACGACCACATCCAGGTACTAATATACTGGTCACTGAGGGAAGAAACATATAAGGAGAGACACATCCATGAAATAATATACTGGTCACTGAGGGAAGAAACATGTAAGGAGACACACACACATCCAGGATCTAATATACTGGTCACTGAGGGAAGAAACATGTAAGGAGACACACACACATCCAGGATCTAATATACTGGTCACTGAGGGAAGAAACATGTAAGGAGACACACACATCCAGGATCTAATATACTGGTCACTGAGGGAAGAAACATGTAAGGAGACACACACATCCAGGATCTAATGTACTGGTCACTGAGGGAAGAAACATATAAGGAGAGACACATTCATGAAATAATATACTGGTCACTGAGGGAAGAAACATGTAAGGAGACACACACACATCCAGGATCTAATATACTGGTCACTGAGGGAAGAAACATGTAAGGAGACACACACACATCCAGGATCTAATATACTGGTCACTGAGGGAAGAAACATGTAAGGAGACACACACATCCAGGATCTAATATACTGGTCACTGAGGGAAGAAACATGTAAGGAGACACACACATCCAGGATCTAATGTACTGGTCACTGAGGGAAGAAACATGTAAGGAGACACACACATCCAGGATCTAATATACTGGTCACTGAGGGAAGAAACATGTAAGGAGACACACACACATCCAGGATCTAATATACTGGTCACTGAGGGAAGAAACATGTAAGGATACACACACATCCAGGATCTAATATACTGGTCACTGAGGGAAGAAACATGTAAGGAGAAACACACACATCCAGGTACTAATATACTGGTCACTGAGGGAAGAAACGTGTAAGGAGACACACACATCCAGGATCTAATATACTGGTCACTGAGGGAAGAAACATGTAAGGATACACACACATCCAGGTCCTAATATACTGGTCACTGAGGGAAGAAACATGTAAGGAGAAACACACACATCCAGGTACTAATATACTGGTCACTGAGGGAAGAAACATGTAAGGAGAAACACACACATCCAGGTACTAATATACTGGTCACTGAGGGAAGAAACATGTAAGGAGAAACACACATCCAGGTGCTAATGTACTGGTCACTGAGGGAAGAAACATGTAAGGAGACACACACATCCAGGATCTAATATACTGGTCACTGAGGGAAGAAACATGTAAGGAGAGACACATCCAGGAAATAATATACTGGTCACTGAGGGAAGAAACATGTAAGGAGAGACACACACAAAGCAAGTCAAATGAAACTAGTTCAGACAGGACAAACCATTCGATAAGGGAGAGGAATGGTAAAAAAAAATCTCAAAGGGAATGTTTCTCATTTTTTGGGGAGGGGAGAGCTTAAGGGAGGGATAGAAGGAAGGAGAGGTTGATGCTTAAAGCTGTGTGGAGGGAGGGAACAAGAGATGAAATACTAACATTTGAAAACATTTCTTTAACCTTTATTTAACTATGCAAGTCAGTGAAGAACATATTCTTATTTTACAATGATGGCCAAACCCTCCCCTAACCCGGATGACGCTGGGCCAATTGTGCACTGCCCTATGGGACTTCTGATCCCGGTTGTGAACCCGGGATCGAACAAGGGTCTGTAGTGACGCCTATAACACAGATGCTGCGCCACTCGGGAGCCTGTTAAACATACTGTTTACTGAGGGAAGAAATGTGTATGGAGAAACTACTTGACTGGTCCATGATCATGCTTACATCGGGTTTTCAACGTAGACAGAAAATAGTTATAATTGAGGCTGTTATAACATGCTATTGTGTCTCCTTAGGATCTGCGTATGAAGCTTCATGGGAAGACCGAGATGGTGAACAGCATCTCTGAATCTCAGCAGGAGAAACTGGGGTGAGCAAATGCACATGTCCTCCCTGAACAACTTCATTCAGAATCATTGAAATTCAGGGTTTATTTTTCTGTCCACGTTGAAATTGATGACATCAGTTTCCAAGTTGTCTTGGTTGACATGCAAAACAACAGCTGATCTCACACCATGTCCTTTTCTCTCAGCCATCTTGAGCAGAAACTTGAGCAGTGCACCGCGGAGCTCAAAAACTCTCAGAACACTCTCCGTCAGAAGGAGGAGGAGTCAGAGAAAGGTCAGCAGGACCTGCAGGCTTCCCGTGATGCTTTGCAGGAGACGGAGAAACTTCTGGAGCGGCGAGAGGCGGAGCTGATGTCCTCCCAGAAGGCATTGGGAGAGATGGAGGTACAGATGCAACGGGCCAACCAGGAAGTGGCTGACTCCCAGATTGCAGTGCGGCAGCAAGAGGCGGAGCTAGTGCGGCTGCGAGAGGTGCTGAGGAGGACAGGGGAGGAGCTGGATGAGAAAGTAGCTCACCTGGAAGAGAAGTGCAAGGTCCTGGAGGAGGAGAGCGGTACACAAACAATCCTAGTCCCTAATTTATATTACTGACATACCCTAAAGTACTAGACTCTTGATGGTTCCTTGTAGATCTGAAAGAATGGCTAAAATGGGAACTTATCTTAAGCAGATTTATCAGGAATTTCGGATCTTACCCTTTTCCAGTTTTCCTGAAGGGTCAGGTTTTGGGGTATTGTTTCTAGGTTGCTCTTATCTGTGTGGGCTCTATATCAAGTGTCTAGGTTGCTGTTATCAGTGTGGGCTCTAATTCAAGTGTCTGTGTATCTGTCTTTAGTTAGTAGCCAGGGGAGAGTGGAGGAGCTGAAGGCAGAGCTGAGCCTCCTGCGGGAGAACAGGAGGAGTGAGGAGGGGGTGCAGGAGCAGCTGGAGCAGACATACACCTCCCTGGCTGAGGAGCTGAAGCAGGAAAAGGTTAGTGGTGTTGGGGATGACTTGAATCCAATATGGCACCCATTAAAATTCTACATCTGACTCTCCTCTCGTTCTCCCCAGGAGCATGCAGCCTCCCTGGCCTCAGTGCTGGAGAGGGTGAGGGAGGAGACAGAGGAGGAAAGGAAACAGTTGGAGGATGAGTTGGAGGAGGCTCTAGGAGTGCTGTCGGTTCTGGAGTTGCAGGATGAGCGGAGAGGGGAGGCCCTACAGGGTCTCCAACAGGAGAAGACCGAGTTGGAGAGAGAGCTGACTGAGACCAGAGCACTGCTAGTCAGGTGAGTCTGGAGGTTTAACGCGGAACTAAAAACATGAATGAAATGCGCTTTGTCGGCTTTGCTTTTAATATCCTTTGAAATAGTGTTTCAAATAAGAGAAGTTGGTTGGCTGGAATTGCCGTGGAGTTTAGCTACAGGTTTAGCTCAATCGACGACTGCATCCCAAATAGTTACTCATTATGCAGGGCTTTACTGAAAGCTCGAGTCACTTGTCGCCCCCCCCCCCCCCCCCAAAAAAAGCACTGCACTGCTTCTTGAAACACAGCTTGCTAAACCTGGAAACCAGCCGCACGACCGGCGCCCCTGGGGATTGATGAAGACGACCGGCGCCCCCTGGGGATTGATGAAGACAGCTTGTGCCTGTCAATGCAATACAATTCTACTCTGACGCGGTCTACAGAAATTGGGAGACAATCTGATCCAATAATCAGAGTATATTTTTTATATTGCGATTTAATTGTTTTACTTGTCCATTTGGGCAACTTAAATCTATATTCTGCTTCCCTGACAATTATTATTTTTCTTGTCCTGGGAAAGCGGACAAGTGTTAATGTCGGGCCCTGTTATGTGACTAAGATTAGGAATTCTGCACCTCTCCTTTGCTCAAACTGTTCCTTTCAGCGTTGTGTGTTGTATCTCCATCCAGGAGGAGCAGTGACGTGCAGGTGGTACACTCTACCATGAGGAGCCTGCATGAGGAACACACCACCTCCCTCAGCAAGATAGGAGACCTGGCCACTGAACTGGAGAGGTACGGAGTTGACCTGTTGTCCAATACTAATGTGTTTAAAGGGACCCTTTCACAAAGAAAACAAACCACTTTCATTCTTGTTTCACTAAAGTTAACTTTTGATGGATGAAAACATCTGAAACTTCATTTTAAGTGAACTGTCACTTTAACTTTGGGTTAAAGTATTAGCAGTCATGGCTCTGTAAAAGCTGATTTATGGTCAATTGGGTTCTGCAGTGTCAGTACAGCGTTAATGACAGTTCAGGGCAGTCTTAACTTCTTGCGCTTCGTAGAGCGGAGAAGAGCTGTTGTCTTGGAGTAAGTGAGTTTGTGTTTATACAGGACGTACTGCCCCCACCTACCGCCAATGCGGAGATATATGGAGCTCTCTGCATTGCAATTTGTTTGGCGGGAGATGCATGGCATGGCATCACAGTACGGACCTTGATTTGGCCTCCGGAGGCTCTGCAATTGTCACACCCTCCGTACGGAGCCTCCACACCACATCCCCGGATCAAGCGTAAATCGGCTTTAAGACTTCAAAATGTGTATTTTGTTCCACCAGCTCCAGGCAGGCCCTGAAGGGAGCAGAGGAGAGGGGTAGAGCACTGGAGGAAGAGGTGGAGAGGGTGACGAAGCAGATGAAAGAAGAGATGGAGAGAGTGAATCAGCGTAAAGAGGTGGAGGTGAAGAAAGTGAGGGAGGAGATGGAGGGGGAGCAGGAGAAACATCTAGCTGACCAGCAGGCTCAGGAGAAAGCAAGAGCGGAGTATGCAAGGTGAGCTCATAAGGCTTCTCAATATTTGGTGATTTAATGTGCAACCTCTGACGCTCTCCCTTCTCTCGGTCCCCCACCTCTCCTCTAGAATGCTGTTAGCGGCACAGACTCGTCTAGCTCAGAGAGATGAGGAGATGAAGAGGGCTGAGGAGGAGGTGCAGAGACAGCTGCAGGAGGAGAGGATGGAGAAAGAGGAGGTTCAAAGGCTACTGGAGCAGGAGAAAGGAGAGAGGGAGGTGCAAAGGAGAGACTTGAAGCAATGTATGTCAGAGGAGGTGGGGAGGCTAGAGAGACAGGTGGAGGTGTTAGAGGAGGAGAAGCTAGCTCTTCAGTGCTTGGTAGGAGAGGTGGAAAAGGAGAAACTGAGCCTTCACAACCAGTTGGAGAAGATGGAGGATCAGGTAAAGAAAGATCTGCCCTGTCTAGAGAACCACATGGAGGTAGAGAAAGAGAGGGATGAACTGAAAACGGTAGTGGAGATGTTTGAAATAGACAAACGGGACCTTCAGGACCAGGTAGAACTAATACACAACCGACTGATGAAGGCAGAAGAACAGAGAGCGAGTCTCCAGAGCCAGTTAGAACTGATGGAAGAGAAGGTTTCTCTCCAGAGCCAGGTGGACCCAGTTGTCCAGGAGAAGGTGACTCTCCAGAGCCAGGTGGACCCAGTTGTCCAGGAGAAGGTGACTCTCCAGAGCCAGGTGGACGTGGTGGTCAAGGAGGTGGTTTCTCTCCAGAGCCAGGTGGACCCGGTTGTCCAGGAGGTGACTCTCCAGAGCCAGGTGGACGTGGTGGTCAAGGAGGTGGTGTCTTTCCAGAGCCAGGTGGACCCGGTTGTCCAGGAGAAGGTGACTCTCCAGAGCCAGGTGGACCCAGTTGTCCAGGAGAAGGTGACTCTCCAGTGGGAGATGGAGGAACAAAGAAGAGACTTCCAGAGACAGCTGGTGGCAACTCGGGACAAGAGGTGAGGAGGACCAGGAATCACTTACTGGGCTGTGAAGATTAGGGCCTGTATTCATGAACTGTCTGAGTGCTGTTCTTGGATCAGTTTCCCCTTTCAGATGAATGAATAAATGCAATTGCATGGACAGGGGAACTGAGCCTGGAGCCGCACCCTACTCTGAGACCTTATGAATACGTGCCCAGATCATCAAGTAGAAGACAATTGTATTATATCACCAAAGGATAGGCTCTCAATACACTGTTCCAACTCTGTCCTTTCCTCTCTCAGTGATGCAGAGACAGAACACTGGAGGAGACAGTACGAGGAGCTCTACACTAAGGTCAAGCCCTTCCAGGTCAGTCACAGCAGAGGCAAGGGGTCACCACTGCCGCATTATGGGAAATGTAGTTCCTCTGAGATGTTTTCTTCTGTGTTGCTGCCCATGGTCATGTATATTTCCCCATATGAATAGAAGGGGTACACCGTCATTGACTTCGTTACTGTTTCAAATTCTATGTTCCCCCATCTCTTCCTCTGGTTGGTCTGGCCCTGCAGGAACAGCTGAATGGGTTTGCTGCAGAACGGGACGCGCTACTGAATGAGAATGGGGCAAACCAGGAGGAGCTGACCCGGCTTGCGGACGCCTACGCTCGTCTGCTGGGCCACCAGAACCAGAAACAGAAGATCAGACACGTGGTGAAGCTCAAAGATGAGAACGTCTCCCTCAAACAGGTCAGATGCCTCCGTCTGGTGTACAGATTTAAATACTGTATAAGCATGGGCTATATTGATTGGAGTTAACAAAATATGATTATAGCAACACACACACTTTAGTTACCACTAAATAGGATTATAACTTTAGTTACCACTAAATAGGATTATAACTGTAGTTACCACTAAATAGGATTATAACTGTAGTTACCACTAAATAGGATTATAACTTTAGTTACCACTAAATAGGATTATAACTTTAGTTACCACTAAATAGGATTATAACTTTAGTTACCACTAAATAGGATTATAACTTTAGTTACCACTAAATAGGATTATAACTTTAGTTACCACTAAATAGGATTATAACTTTAGTTACCACTAAATAGGATTATAACTTTAGTTACCACTAAATAGGATTATAACTTTAGTTACCACTAAATAGGATTATAACTGTAGTTACCACTAAATAGGATTATAACTTTAGTTACCACTAAATAGGATTATAACTTTAGTTACCACTAAATAGGATTATAACTTTAGTTACCACTAAATAGGATTATAACTTTAGTTACCACTAAATAGGATTATAACTTTAGTTACCACTAAATAGGATTATAACTTTAGTTACCACTAAATAGGATTATAACTTTAGTTACCACTAAATAGGATTATAACTTTAGTTACCACTAAATAGGATTATAACTGTAGTTACCACTAAATAGGATTATAACTGTAGTTACCACTAAATAGGATTATAACTTTAGTTACCACTAAATAGGATTATAACTTTAGTTACCACTAAATAGGATTATAACTGTAGTTACCACTAAATAGGATTATAACTTTAGTTACCACTAAATAGGATTATAACTTTAGTTACCACTAAATATGATTATAACTTTAGTTACCACTAAATAGGATTATAACTGTAGTTACCACTAAATAGGATTATAACTTTAGTTACCACTAAATAGGATTATAACTTTAGTTACCACTAAATAGGATTATAACTGTAGTTACCACTAAATAGGATTATAACTTTAGTTACCACTAAATATGATTATAACTTTAGTTACCACTAAATAGGATTATAACTGTAGTTACCACTAAATAGGATTATAACTTTAGTTACCACTAAATATGATTATAACTTTAGTTACCACTAAATAGGATTATAACTGTAGTTACCACTAAATATGATTATAACTTTAGTTACCACTAAATAGGATTATAACTTTAGTTACCACTAAATAGGATTATAACTTTAGTTACCACTAAATAGGATTATAACTTTAGTTACCACTAAATAGGATTATAACTGTAGTTACCACTAAATAGGATTATAACTGTAGTTACCACTAAATAGGATTATAACTTTAGTTACCACTAAATAGGATTATAACTGTAGTTACCACTAAATAGGATTATAACTTTAGTTACCACTAAATAGGATTATAACTTTAGTTACCACTAAATAGGATTATAACTTTAGTTACCACTAAATAGGATTATAACTTTAGTTACCACTAAATAGGATTATAACTGTAGTTACCACTAAATAGGATTATAACTTTAGTTACCACTAAATATGATTATAACTTTAGTTACCACTAAATAGGATTATAACTGTAGTTACCACTAAATAGGATTATAACTTTAGTTACCACTAAATTGTGGAGTAGAAGTTTCACCATTGTTTTCATATATCCACTTCTTTTAAATCCATGAAGGGAATGGTGTTGGTAAAAGCTTTTTGGGTGTACTACAGTCTGACATGATTGTAAAGTGTGTGTGTGTGTGTGTAGGAGCTGTCTAAGCTGCGTGCCCAGGTGTCTCGTCAGAAGGGAGGCCAGCCCCAACGCAGGGTTGACCCCATCAAAGCCTTGAACCACCTGGACAGCAAGGAGAACGAGCAGCCTGCTGCCGCACCTCTCAGACCGGGTGAGTACACACCAGCGTTTCTTTTCGTGAGTAATTGACAGCATTTGGCAGATTTTTAAAGACATATAAACCGTCACATGAATCACATTGGCTCCATGGCAGTTGGTTCAGGTTGTCTTTCAATGGCATCACCTTTACTCTGCCTGTCTTGATCTATGCTCACATAGTGAACTTACAACAACCAATTTGGCCCAACCTGTAACAGACACAGCTGTTTTTGGCTCATGTGAGAAGTGTTCATGTATTTTATGAATGCTTTTTCTGAATCTGCCCAAGAACTGATAAATGTCCACTAATGCCTGTTTGCGTAGGGTATATCTAGCTTCAAGATAGCTAGCTACAGATGTCGGGTCTTAATTTGAGCTAGATTGCTATAGCGGGAAAATAATCCTGCAGCAATGGGAAATGTGGATTATAATTAATGGACATTTTTGTTGGGGCTGATACATTTTTTGTTAGGGAAAATCAAGTCTGAAATTGCAAACTTCAGAAGCTTTTTTTAAAACCTGAAATGTACCCCTCATCAGAGGACTAAATAAATGTAACTGGACTAAATAAAAGTAACTCTAATCCTGTCTCTTTTAGGAAACCGCTGTTGAAAGGTAAACAATGGACAGACCCTCATAGAAAGCACCAACTGTCCAGGGTGAACAGGACGCCTCCTGTTGAGTCAAGAGGATGTCATGGTCTTGCATAATATTTAATTGTCATTTGATACCAAATGCTCTGTAAAGCTACTTGATGAATCTATAAGGGGGGTGGGGGTGTTTGTTTCTGCTAAAACATATACAGGATTACAAAGGCCTTTATCTTTCCATCCTATAGAGCAATTATGTCAGTATCGGCATGAATCATGCCCGTCATTCTTTGGCTACAGCATTCATATTAAGCACAAAATGTTTTGTGTTATTCAACATAATATACAGTTGTGTGTAATCTAAATACACTGTACATGTTTAGCTCTATTTATTTACATTTTGTTTGTTTGATTATACATCTTATTTCCAGAAGATGGGAATGTGACTTCTCTCTTTTCACTGGTTTACCTTTTTACTTTCTTCTAACAGCCTGACTCTTGTAAATAAATGTTCTCTCTTCCTTCACACTGAGAGAAGTGGGAGGATTGTTTTAAATAAATGTAGGGAATGTGTTTTTGATGTGGGATCATTCTATACACGCCTGTTGACATTACTGTTATACCTTGCCTGACATGGGCCTGTTGACATTACTGTTATACCTTGCCTGACATGGGCCTGTTGACATTACTGTTATACCTTGCCTGACATGGGCCTGTTGACATTACTGTTATACCTTGCCTGTTGACATTACTGTTATACCTTGCCTGACATGGGCCTGTTGACATTACTGTTATACCTTGCCTGACATGGGCCTGTTGACATTACTGTTATACCTTGCCTGACATGGGCCTGTTCATTCACAAAAAAATGGTGTGTTTGTGTTAAACGTCCCATACCTATGAACTCCTATACTCGTTTGATCAGACACTACTGTGAACCAGCATACCTGCTCGTCAGAGCCACATATTTAGAGCTGAGCCATCTTACATTTTTGAATATTCTGATATTAGGCATTGTTAGATATTATTTATATTCCCCATGTTTAATAGGGTGTGTTTGTAAATTCACATGGGCAGAAACCTCATGTCCCAGTTCTCAAAATGCATGTCTCTGCTGCTCGTCTCCTGACACCAACAGCCACATTCTGCTGTAGCCAGTTGAGAGCATGCTTTGTATCTCCTTCCTTTTCCTTCATAACTGGAACAAAGACCCACTGTCTTCAACATACCAACAGTCTGTTACTGGTCATACACATGTTTTATTTTTTCTGTAGCTCCCCCCTTGACATTTAGTTTTATACAAGATTGACATGTCCTTCCACCAGTAGCTCTTGAGGCTAGTCTGCGCTCTTATCAATCGAGTGTAGACTATGAGGAGTAGACTCCAGTCAGTCGCAGTAGCTGTGCAGGTGGCTGAAGCTACATGGCTTATGACAGCACTGTTCCACAATGCCTCTTTTCACCTTCTGGTCTTCATGGTCCTTCCATGGACGTTCCTGCTTCACCCTCCAACCCTGTCTGCTCTTCCTAGACAGGAACCCTTTAATAGAGGGGGAGAGTTCCCAAAAGCTGTGACGTAAAGCAGATCAGCGAACTCCTTCACTCACGCAAAATACCAGTTAGAATGTTGGCTGTTTAACAGAGACTGAATGAGCGTGTTATCAGAGCTTCACAATCTGTTTAGTCTTGTCTAAGGCTCTCCACGTCCTTCAGAGGAGAGATCTGACAGGTGTAGCTCAGCTTCCTACCTCTGAAGTAAAGTTAACTTCAGACATTTCAATGGGATGTCTGAGCACGGGGTTTAACTGAGGTGATAGATTCACTTGGATCATGTTCTGGGAGAGAATATAATGAGGAATCTGGAGAATTCACAAGATTCTTAAAATCTTGATATCTCACAAAGTCGGTAGTTAGGAACGGTCTCAGCAAAAGATCAGTAGGGATAGCTACAGTATATGACAAACTTTAAGAGAAGGTATACCCTCGTCACAGATGGAAGAGAGAGACTGACTAAAGTCAAATATTTAATGTTTGCTGATGACCTGGTGCTTCTGTCCTTCAACCAAGGAGGACCTACAGCTGCACCCAGATATTCTGTCAGACCTGGGGCCCTGACAGTAAATATCAGTAAGACAAAAATAATGGTGTTCCAAAAAAGGTTCAGTTGCTAGGACCACAAATTCCATCTAGACACCGTTGCCCTAGAGCACACAAAAAACGACATAACTCGGCCTAAACATCAGCGCCACAGGTAACTTCCCCAAAGCTGTGAATGATCTGAGACAAGGCAAGAAAGGCATTCTATGCCATGAAAAGTACTTGAATCAGTTATAGAGTCCATTGTCTTTATGGTTGTGTGGTCTGGGAACCGCTCACCAACCAAGAATTCACAAAATGAGACAAACACCAAATTGAGAGACTACATGCAGAATTCTGCAAAAACATCCTCTATGTACAACATAAAACACCAAATAATGCATGCAGAGCAGAATTAGGCCGATACCCACTAATTATCAAAATCCAGAAAATAAGCGATTCCAAAACCTTCCATAACAAAGCCGTCACCAGAGATGAACCTGGAGAAGAGTCCCCTAAGCAAGCTGGTCCTAGGGCTCTGTTCACAAACACAATTAGACCTAACCTAAATATGAGAAAAAAAAAAGAAAATTACTTGACACATTGGAAAGAATTTACCAAAAAAGCAAACTGGAATGCTATTTGGTCCTTAACAGAGAACACAGTGGCAGAAACTTAAGGAAAGCTTTGACTATGTCCAGACTCAGTGAGCATAGCCTTGCTGTTGAGGTAGATGGAACTGTCTCTCAAGAGAAGACAGGCTATGTGCACACTGCCCACAAAATGAGGTGGAAACAGCTGTACTTCCTAAAAATGAGGTGGAAACTGAATTGCACTTCCTAACCTCCTGCCAAATGTATGACCATATTAGAGACACATATTTCCCTCAGATTACACAGATCCACAAAGAATTTGAAAACATCCAATTTTGAGAATCCCCCATATCTATTGGTTGAATACCACAGTGTGTTTTGCCTCAAGAAAAGGGCAACCAGTGAAGAACAAACACCATTGTAAATACAACCCATATTTGTTTTGTACATAAACTATTTCCACATCATTATAACACTACATAGCCATAATATGACATTTGAAATCTGTCTATTCCTTTGAAACTTGTGTGTCCTGTTTACTGTTAATTTTTGATTGTTTATTTCAGTTTAGTTTATTATCTATTTCACTTGCTTTGACAATGTAAACATATGTTCCCCATGCCAATAAAGCCAATTTGAATTTAATTAAATATAGAGAGGGTTGGGGGAGGAGGACTGCAGACCTCAACGTTACAGGTAATTATGCTAGCAGATACCCATAGGCTTCCAGTTGTTTTGCTAACACTATTTAGCATTGTCTCGAGAAACTAACTAACTTCCTTCATACTGGACACAGACATAAATGGTATCCACTCTGAGGATGTAGATAAAGGTTCTCATTGCCAAAATCCAGATATATACCTTTAACAACATACCCTCTTTCAAAATGTGTCGGCTTGTAATAAAAGAGCATCACATATTTAACATATATTGAATATAGTGCCAGCCTTCAAACCACCCCCTGTTCTCAGTCTCACCTATAAGGTGTTGCAGGAGTAGGTCTCTGGGGATTCTGTGGGGGTTATAGAAGAACCCTTGTTCCCCACAGACCAGGTAGAGGGCATCCACCAGGTGAGAGCCACACAGGTGCTGGGCGCTGGGAGCTGAGCAGACCCCCGGGGAAGACAGGACCAGCAGTAACAGAACAGACAGGGCCCATACTACCACAGCCATAGATGATCTGGAGTGAGAGAGAGACCATGGTACTACAGCCATAGACGATCTGTAGGGAGAGAGAAACCATACTACCACAGCCATAGACGATCTGGAGTGAGAGAGAGACCATGGTACTACAGCCATAGACGATCTGTAGGGAGAGAGAAACCATACTACCACCGCAATAGACGATCTGGAGTGAGAGAGAGACCATGGTACTACAGCCATATGAGATCTGGAGGGAGAGAGAGACCACAGTATCACAGCCATATGAGATCTGGAGGGAGAGAGAGACCATGGTACTACAGCCATATGAGATCTGGAGGGAGAGAGAGACCATAGTACCACAGCCATATGAGATCTGGAGGGAGAGAGAGACCACAGTACCACAGCCATATGAGATCAGGAGGGAGAGAGAGACCACAGTATCACAGCCATATGAGATTGGAGGGAGAGAGAGACCATATTACCACAGCCATATGAGATTGGAGGGAGAGAGAGACCATATTACCACAGCCATATGAGATTGGGGGGAGAGAGAGACCACAGTATCACAGCCATAGACGATCTGGAGGGAGATAGAGACCACAGTATCACAGCCATCTGAGATCTGGAGGGAGAGAGAGACCAAAGTACCACAGCCATATGAGATTGGAGGGAGAAAGAGACCATATTACCACAGCCATATGAGATTGGAGGGAGAGAGAGACCACAGTACCACAGCCATATGAGATCTGGAGGGAGAGAGAGACCATAGTACCACAGCCATATGAGATCTGGAGGGAGAGAGAGACCACAGTATCACAGCCATCTGAGATCTGGAGGGAGAGAGAGACCAAAGTACCACAGCCATATGAGATTGGAGGGAGACAGAGACCATAGTACCACAGCCATATGAGATTGGAGGGAGAGAGACCACAGTATCACAGCCATTAAACAGAAAGAGAGCTGGGTGAGAGTACATGGAGAAAGAGAGGGAGTCCATGCCCATATCACAGTGACAGGAAGGATGTGCATGGTTTAGTTCCAGCTCAAGCACCAAACACACCTGATTCAACTAATCAGCTCATCATCTAGCCCTTCCTTGTTTTCTGGATTAATCCAGGATTAGGATCAGGATACACTGTATAAATACTCTGTGGCTGGCTGGCTGGCAGGCAGGCAGGCACCGTAGGTGAAGGTAGGTTATGAACCAGGGTTGGGGTCAATTCATCAATTCAGAAAGTAAACCAAAATGAATTTCCAAATTAGAATTTTTGCATGGAAGACAATTGGAATTTCAGTGTTCATCCTGAATTGACTGGAATGAAAATGTAATTGAGCCCAACCCTGTTATGTATCCACTTACCTGAAACAGACAGCCAGCTGAGGTGAGAAGAGCTGGTTGCCTACTGGTTAGCGTGTTGGGCTAGTGATCAGAAGGTTGCTGGATCAAATCCCTGATCTGACAAGGTAAAAATCTGTTCTTCTGAACAAGGCAGTTAAGCCACTGTTCCCCAGTAGGCTGTCATTGTAAGAATGTGTTGTTATCTAACTTGCCTAGTTAAATAAATAGAAGAGCAGGTGGTGACGTGTCAGTCAGGTAGAGCACACGTGACCTTCCTCCTCTCTGTCCTTTATACCTGCCTCTCTTCCTGTTAGCCAGGTAGAGCACACGTGACCTTCCTCCTCTCTGTCCTTTATACCTGCCTCTCTTCCTGTCAGCCAGGTAGAGCACACGTGACCTTCCTCCTCTCTGTCCTTTATACCTGCCTCTGCCACACGTGACCTTCCTCCTCTCTGTCCTTTATACCTGCCTCTCTTCCTGTCAGCCAGGTAGAGCACACATGACCTTCCTCCTCTCTGTCCTTTATACCTGCCTCTCTTCCTGTCAGCCAGGTAGAGCACACGTGACCTTCCTCCTCTCTGTCCTTTCTGTTTGACAGCATCAGCGGAAAAAGCTATTTTTCCTGACTGTCATTAAACCCTTTGAGCTGCTGTTGAGCTGCCGTTGAGCTGCTGGAAGAGGTGCTGGGAGATCTATCTGGCCTTTTAAAGGCTTTTTCTATAGCAACACCTGAGTGTCTCCATTGATTATATTCATGTACTCTCTAGTATTATTTATGTGGAAGTGTGACACCTAACACTTGTGAAGAGCAGAATCAGCAACCTCTGAATCATCTACAGTTTTGTGAGAAGGTGTTAACCGTAGAAAGTGTTAACCAATGTTCACAGTTAGTTATTGTTATGGATAGGCCACCCGAAAAGTCCCCATTGTCCTCATCTTGGCCCCAAGACAGCAGGTCCGCTTAGACCATGGCCTGAGTCACAAACCGGGCCACATCTGAGCCTTTTTGGTAAAACACCAGGGTAAATTCTCAGTGGACATTCGCCAATAGAGACCTACAGGATAAGTTAAGTTTGTGTCATTTGCACAGGATACACATGGTGGATATAAGCTGAAACGGGCAATAAGCTAGAGACATATCTACACTGTACATTAGGTCTACAATAGACAGGCAGATGTAGTGTAGTGTAGGTCTATAATAGGCTGGTAGGAGTAGTGTAGTGTAGGCCTACAATAGACAGGTAGGTGTAGTATAGTGTAGGTCTACAATAGACACGTAGGTGTAGTATAGTGTAGGCCTACAATAGACACATAGGTATAGTGTAGTGTAGTGTAGTGTAGACCTACTACAATGACACCAGCTGCTATCTGATAGGGCAGTGGTTTTTAAACCTCTCCTCAGGGACCCCCAGACGTTATACATTTTCCGACGTAGCTCACCTTAGTCACCTAGTCAAGGGCTTGATGACAAGTTGAGTAATGTGTGCTGCCTCTGGAATATATCAAATACCTGTCATGGCTGGGGATCCTCCAGGAGATAACCACTGTGCTAGGGAATTTGGCTTTGACTGCAATCTGTATTTATGACAGTAGATGCCTATTACATGGAGTGTTATTACTGACCACTAGTGGACGATGAGAGGTACTGCATGGATATACATTGCGTCTGTGGAAGGACCAGCTATGAGCACGCCCGTGGCTGATAAGCATCATTCTAACCCAGCACTTAGATCATAATAGAAGCTGAATGTAATATAAAATGCTGGCTGTGTTCGGAGGGAAGGATTCTTCTGAGGGTGACAGATGTCCAACCACTTCAAAGCTGAAAGGTCAAGTAGGAGAAGGGACTGAGAACATCAGGGTTGCTGAAAAATGGAATAATGAAAGGCAAGCCTCTTAGAGAGAGGGATAAAAGAGGAGGAGGAGGAAGACAGTGACAAAGCACCTTGGCAGAGTGAGAGGTAGAGTGTAAAATGTCGAACCAAGGAGGGATCTGACGCTGGCAAGTGTTGAAGACAGACACACACCCTCACTCTAGCTTCAAACACACCTACATGCACACCGCATACAGACACACACTCTCACTCTAGCTTCAAACACACCTACATGCACACCATATACAGACACACACCCTCACTCTAGCTTCCAACACACCTACATGCACACCGCATACAGACACACACCCTCACTCTAGCTTCAAACACACCTACATGCACACCACATACAGACACACGTACATTAAATACAGAACGACACCCAGACTAAGAGACGGAGACATTCAGACAGAAGTTGGGAGGAAAGTTGGTCAGGTCTTTAAGGTGGGGGTTGTGTAATGTCTGTTTCTCTCTCTTTTCTCCTCCGTCTGAGCAGATAACAGGGGGAACATGGAGTTCAGTCTCTTTTCTTCTCCTCTGTCTGAGCAGATAACAGGGGGAACATGGAGTTCAGTCTCTTTTCTTCTCCTCTGTCTGAGCAGATAACAGGGAGAACATGGAGTTCAGTCTCTTTTCTTCTCCTCTGTCTGAGCAGATAACAGGGGGAACATGGAGTTCAGTCTCTTTTCTTCTCCTCTGTCTGAGCAGATAACAGGGAGAACATGGAGTTCAGTCTCTTTTCTTCTCCGTCTGAGCAGATAACAGGGAGAACATGGAGTTCAGTCTCTTTTCTTCTCTGTCTGAGCAGATAACAGGGGGAACATGGAGTTCAGTCTCTTTTCTTCTCCTCTGTCTGAGCAGATAACAGGGAGAACATGGAGTTCAGTCTGCTGGGAAGTCCTTAATCTGCCCACAATGTGCCCCTCATTTGAGTTGTTGTTCTTCAATGTGAAGGAAGAGATGGTGTGTATTCAAAGTGTAGGAAGAGATGGTGTGTATTCAAAGTGTAGGAAGAGATGGTGTGTTTTCAGACACAGGAAGAGATGTTGTGTGTTCAGACACAGGAAGAGATGGTGTGTGTTCTAAGACACAGGAATAGATGGTGTGTGTTCTATGAGACAGGAAGAGATGGTGTGTGTTCAGACACAGGGAGAGATGGTGTGTGTTCTAAGAGACAGGAAGAGATGGTGTGTGTTCAGACACAGGAAGAGATGGTGTGTGTTCAGACACAGGGAGAGATGGTGTGTGTTCAAAGAGACAGGAAGAGATGGTGTGTGTTCAGACACAGGAAGAGATGGTGTGTGTTCAGACACAGGAAGAGATGGTGTGTGTTCAAAGAGACAGGAAGAGATGGTGTGTGTTCAGACACAGGGAGAGATGGTGTGTGTTCAAAGAGACAGGAAGATATGGTGTGTGTTCAAAGAGACAGGAAGAGATGGTGTGTGTTCAGACACAGGGAGAGATGGTGTGTGTTCAAAGAGACAGGAAGATATGGTGTGTGTTCAAAGAGACAGGAAGAGATGGTGTGTGTTCAAAGAGACAGGAAGATATGGTGTGTGTTCAAAGAGACAGGAAGAGATGGTGTGTGTTCAGACACAGGGAGAGATGGTGTGTGTTTAGACACAGGAAGATATGGTGTGTATTTAATGAGACAGGAAGAGATGGTGTGTGTTCAGACACAGGAAGAGATGGTGTGTGTTCAAATAGACAGGAAGAGATGGTGTGTGTTCAGACACAGGGAGAGATGGTGTGTGTTTAGACACAGGAAGATATGGTGTGTATTTAATGAGACAGGAAGAGATGGTGTGTGTTCAGACACAGGAAGAGATGGTGTGTGTTCAGACACAGGGTGAGATGGTGTGTGTTCAGACACAGGAAGAGATGGTGTGTGTTCAAAGAGACAGGAAGAGATGGTGTGTGTTCAGACACAGGAAGAGATGGTGTGTGTTCAAAGAGACAGGAAGAGATGGTGTGTGTTCAGACACACGGAGAGATGGTGTGTGTTCAAAGAGACAGGAAGAGATGGTGTGTGTTCAAAGAGACAGGAAGAGATGGTGTGTGTTCAGACACAGGAAGAGATGGTGTGTGTTCAGACACAGGAAGAGATGGTGTGTGTTCAAATAGACAGGAAGAGATGGTGTGTGTTCAGACAGGGAGAGATGGTGTGTGTTTAGACACAGGAAGATATGGTGTGTATTTAATGAGACAGGAAGAGATGGTGTGTGTTCAAAGAGACAGGAAGAGATGGTGTGTGTTCAAAGAGACAGGAAGAGATGGTGTGTGTTCAGACACAGGGAGAGATGGTGTGTGTTTAGACACAGGAAGATATGGTGTGTATTTAATGAGACAGGAAGAGATGGTGTGTGTTCAGACACAGGAAGAGATGGTGTGTGTTCAAAGAGACAGGAAGAGATGGTGTGTGTTCAGACACAGGAAGAGATGGTGTGTGTTCAGACACAGGGTGAGATGGTGTGTGTTCAGACACAGGAAGAGATGGTGTGTGTTCAAAGAGACAGGAAGAGATGGTGTGTGTTCAGACACAGGAAGAGATGGTGTGTGTTCAGACACAGGAAGAGATAGTGTGTGTTCAGACACAGGAAGAGATGGTTTGTGTTCAAAGAGACATGAAGAGATGGTGTGTGTTCAAAGAGACATGAAAAGATGGTGTGTGTTCAAAGAGACACGAAGAGATGGTGTGATTGTTGTGACTTTACTTACATTAATCTGATGATTGTTATTTATCTAATCAAATAACTATGTTTAATTGTTATCCGATTAAATGAATCATGTAACAATTAACTCATTAGGATTTGGGGCAACACAAGAGTGGTTCTACCACTTAAGGCTAGGCAGAATACTGCCCCCTTTGGAGGAATTGCGTGCCCATAGTAAACTGAAAAAAAATCTGTCCAAGATTGCTAATATATGCATATAATAATAATAATCATAATCATTATTATTGGATAGAAAACACTCTAAAGCTTCTAAAACCGTTGGAATTATGTCTGTAAGTATAGCAGAACTAACAGGGCAGGCATTCTTCCAAACTAGTTTTGTGATCATGAAAGTTGGGGCAACTTTGACGTGATCGCCCCCACCCTTCCCAACCAGCTATGGATCTGGGGACACTTTCTATGTCTTCCACTAGATGTCCTCATTCAGTAGAGCGTTTAATCGTTCAAATCCCGCGAGTTTTGGCCCTATGGGAGTGAATTGAGTGAGTGTCGCGAGAAAATACCTGTGCGTTAGGGTGCGAATTGGTCCCATCCATTCCTTTGTTCCAGCACTCTGGAGGAGAACTAACAATGACCGGTTGAATTGAAAATTGTTTTGTACGTTTAGAACATCCTAAAGCTTGATTCTGCACTTGATTCTGCACCTGTTTAGTCGACATATAATATGTAATTTTGAAGTTTTGATGCGCAACTTTTCGGGACCAGAGGACATTTTGGGTGCATTTCAGCTGATATTGTTAGCAGATGCTAATACAAAGACACAAGACTTGAAACCAAACAATGTTTTGGGTAAGTATGAACCCTTCCAGTACATTCTGAACGAAGACCATCAAAGGTAAGGGAATATTTATGCTGAAATCTGTGTGTTTCTGTTGACTCCAACATAGCGGAGAAATATTGCTTATGTCTGAGCGCCGTCTCAAAATATTGAATAGTGAGCGATTTCTGTAACGTTAAAAAGAAATGTAACAAAGCGATTGCATTAAGAAGCAGTTTATCTTTCTAACTATATGTAGAAAATGTATATTTAGTCAAAGTTTATGATGTCTATTTACGTTATCTTGCGGCGCTACCTATATTTTCTGCGGACATTTTTCAGTATTTTCTGAACATGAATTCAATGTAAATGGACATTTATGGATATAAATGGCATATTATTGAAAAAAAAAAATGGACTGTGTAACATGTCCTATTACTGTCATCTGATGAAGATTTTCAAAAGGTTAGTGAATGATTTATTTTTTAATCCTGCTTTTATAATTTTATATTTTCTGGGACAAAATGGCTGCCTCTTGTCTTGGTTTCGGTGGTGGTCTAATATAAATATGTGGTGTGTTTTCGCCGTAAAACATTTAAAAAATCTGACATGCTGGGTAGATGAACAAGGTGTTTATCTTTCATTTGAGGTATTGGACTTGTTAATGTGTGGAGGTTAAATTTTTGCGTTCCATGCGCCACGTTCCAGCTGAACGTGGGAGGGGTCGTTCCCAAAAGGGAACCCTCACCCGTCATCAGGTTAAAGAGTTACCATCTCCCCAATTAAACTCTAAAGGTCTTTACCTATCACATCTATAAACAGTCAACTTATTAATCATAACCTCGTATCATATCACCATTCTGAACAGTCGTATCCTCCTTGCATCTGCAAAAACCCCAGCCTTACTTGTGATTCAGTACTACACAAATTGGTTTAATTATTTATTTACTAGCTAACTAAATGGTAACACAGGATAAACACACTTAATACATTAGAAACAGGTCCCTAACGGACTGACACAATATGGCGGCTTGTTACAAAAGAGATGGAGAGGGGGAGGACAGAGGGACAGAGACATAATACTTTGGTACATTTAGAAACTACTCTCACAGTAATCACATACTTTGCAACCAAACCGCCGCCAGTTTGGAGTAGAATTCATGAATGTTTTTAAGTGTAAATGTCTTGGTTCTTTGTGTATTTCTGTTGGAACCCAGCCTTCTTGGAAATGTTGTTGGTCCTTTTTGTTGCACGCTTGTAAGGCTCTGATTGTCCAAAAGGGGTCGTCTACTGTTGTTAATCTTGTATCCCGGTGACTTGCCATGTACAGAACAGAACTACAGAGTTGATTTCCCTTCCATTCTCTCCTGAAGCTGCCTCTTTGAAGATAGGCTAGCCAGCTGTGTCGATGGTTCCCATTGGGTGATGAGAGTAGTGTATTACGGGGATTTGAGAAGAATAGTAGAATGGTCCCACTTAAGTTCACTTTCTATATACTTTACTTAGGACAACTAATCAGCTGTACCAGTGATTGTCCAGGAGGTGAGTTTATCGCCTCTACCCCGTGTTGAGATTTCAGAGTTCGAACCACTTTGGACGTGAGCTGCAACTCATCGTCCCACTGGTCTGATATGTTAATTCTCAACCCATCGTTTTATACAGTTCGTTCAAAAGGGGTGATTCCGTCACCTGACACTCTCTGACTTCACTCCAGGGTGTGGTGACTACTTACTTGTACAAAGTTACAGAAACAATTTCCTCTGATAGTTTCTAAGATTCCATCCCTCTCTTAACAAAAAAACGTCCATCATTTGACAAATTTCATATGCAACGTAGAGGATGGAAACTTAGTGGTCTTTGGGTCGCCTCTGACCATTCCCTAAATTCTATGTCAGAAATATGGTTCCAGTGAATTTGGAGAGGGAGATAGCTGAATGTTGAAAGTGGGTGAGAGGGAGATAGCTGAATGTTGACAGAGGGTGAGAGGGAGATAGCTGAATGTTGACAGAGGGTGAGAGGGAGATAGCTGAATGTTGACAGCGGGTGAGAGGGAGATAGCTGAATGTTGACAGCGGGTGAGAGGGAGATAGCTGAATGTTGACAGTGGGTGAGAGGGAGATAGCTGAATGTTGAAAGCGGGTGAGAGGGAGATAGCTGAATGTTGACAGCGGGTGAGAGGGAGATAGCTGAATGTTGACAGCGGGTGAGAGGGAGATAGCTGAATGTTGACAGCGGGTGAGAGGGAGATAGCTGAATGTTGACAGCGGGTGAGAGGGAGATAGCTGAATGTTGACAGCGGGTGAGAGGGAGATAGCTGTCGTAACCGGCCGCGCCCGGGAGGTCCGTGGGGCGACGCACAATTGGCCTAGCGTCGTCCGGGTTAGGGAGGGATTGGTCGGTAGGGATCTCCTTGTCTCATCGCGCACCAGCGACTCCTGTGGCGGGCCGGGCGCAGTGCACGCTAGTCAAGGTTGCCAGGTGCACGGTGTAGCCTCCGACACATTGGTGCGGCTGGCTTCCGGGTTGGATGCGCGCTGTGTTAAGAAGCAGTACGGCTGATTGGGTTGTGTATCGGAGGACGCATGACATTCAGCCTTCGTCTCTCCCGAGCCCGTACGGGAGTTGTAGCAATGAGACAAGATAGTAGCTACTACAACAATTGGATACCATGAAAATGGGGAGAAAAAGGGGTAAAAATTCAAACAAAATAAAAAAAAGAGAGGGAGATAGCTGAATGTTGACAGTGGGTGAGAGGGAGATAGCTGAATGTTGACAGCGGGTGAGAGGGAGATAGCTGAATGTTGACAGCGGGTGAGAGGGAGATAGCTGAACGTTGACAGCGGGTGAGAGGGAGATAGCTGAATGTTGACAGCGGGTGAGAGGGAGATAGCTGAACGTTGACAGCGGGTGAGAGGGAGATAGCTGAATGTTGACAGTGGGTGAGAGGGAGATAGCTGAATGTTGACAGCGGGTGAGAGGGAGATAGCTGAATGTTGACAGTGGGTGAGAGGGAGATAGCTGAACGTTGACAGCGGGTGAGAGGGAGATAGCTGAATGTTGACAGCGGGTGAGAGGGAGATAGCTGAACGTTGACAGCGGGTGAGAGGGAGATAGCTGAATGTTGAAAGCGGGTGAGAGGGAGATAGCTGAATGTTGACAGCGGGTGAGAGGGAGATAGCTGAATGTTGACAGCGGGTGAGAGGGAGATAGCTGAATGTTGACAGCGGGTGAGAGGGAGATAGCTGTCGTAACCGGCCGCGCCCGGGAGGTCCGTGGGGCGACGCACAATTGGCCTAGCGTCGTCCGGGTTAGGGAGGGATTGGTCGGTAGGGATCTCCTTGTCTCATCGCGCACCAGCGACTCCTGTGGCGGGCCGGGCGCAGTGCGCGCTAGTCAAGGTTGCCAGGTGCACGGTGTAGCCTCCGACACAGTGGTGCGGCTGGCTTCCGGGTTGGATGCGCGCTGTGTTAAGAAGCAGTACGGCTGGTTGGGTTGTGTATCGGAGGACGCATGACATTCAGCCTTCGTCTCTCCCGAGCCCGTACGGGAGTTGTAGCAATGAGACAAGATAGTAGCTACTACAACAATTGGATACCATGAAAATGGGGAGAAAAAGGGGTAAAAATTCAAACAAAATAAAAAAAAGAGAGGGAGATAGCTGAATGTTGACAGCGGGTGAGAGGGAGATAGCTGAATGTTGACAGTGGGTGAGAGGGAGATAGCTGAATGTTGACAGCGGGTGAGAGGGAGATAGCTGAATGTTGACAGTGGGTGAGAGGGAGATAGCTGAATGTTGACAGCGGGTGAGAGGGAGATAGCTGAATGTTGACAGCGGGTGAGAGGGAGATAGCTGAATGTTGACAGCGGGTGAGAGGGAGATAGCTGAATGTTGACAGCGGGTGAGAGGGAGATAGCTGAATGATGACAGTGGGTGAGAGGGAGATAGCTGAACGTTGACAGCGGGTGAGAGGGAGATAGCTGAACGTTGACAGCGGGTGAGAGGGAGATAGCTGAATGTTGACAGCGGGTGAGAGGGAGATAGCTGAATGTTGACAGCGGGTGAGAGGGAGATAGCTGAATGTTGACAGCGGGTGAGAGGGAGATAGCTGAATGTTGACAGTGGGTGAGAGGGAGATAGCTGAACGTTGACAGCGGGTGAGAGGGAGATAGCTGAATGTTGACAGTGGGTGAGAGGGAGATAGCTGAATGTTGACAGCAGGTGAGAGGGAGATAGCTGAATGTTGACAGCGGGTGAGAGGGAGATAGCTGAATGTTGACAGCGGGTGAGAGGGAGATAGCTGAATGTTGACAGCGGGTGAGAGGGAGATAGCTGAACGTTGACAGCGGGTGAGAGGGAGATAGCTGAATGTTGACAGCGGGTGAGAGGGAGATAGCTGAACGTTGACAGCGGGTGAGAGGGAGATAGCTGAATGTTGACAGTGGGTGAGAGGGAGATAGCTGAATGTTGACAGCGGGTGAGCGGGAGATAGCTGAATGTTGACAGTGGGTGAGAGGGAGATAGCTGAACGTTGACAGCGGGTGAGAGGGAGATAGCTGAATGTTGACAGTGGGTGAGAGGGAGATAGCTGAATGTTGACAGCGGGTGAGAGAGGGTTTGGCTGAAATGATTTATTGCAAAGCTGATCTGACGTATTTGGATCCTTACAGGACAGTCATGACATGGTGTGTGTCAGAAAGTGAAAGACAAGGTCCATTTTCCTCAAAGGCAAGAATGTCCTGTTTCTGACTGACCCAGACTAACTTTTCCCTCTCTCCCTCCCTCCCACACATTACACACACACACACACACACACACACACACACACACACACACACACACACACACACACACATACACATACACACACACACACACACACACACACACACACACACACACACACACACACACACACACACACACTGTGTCACAGATCAAAGCCAACAGGGTGTGACTGTGATGCACACGGAGGGTACCGCCCGAAGCGGAGGGAAGTGTCCACTTCTGTCAGAGTCAGTATGGCCGAGAGTGTGTGTGTGTGTGTGACAGGGTGCCCTGCTGTCTGCTCTCTTCTGTCCAGTCAGTGACAGTTACTAATGCAGCACTAACCTCTGTCACGGCCTGCTTTGTGCCATGACACCCCTGTCCAGACCAGTAGAACACACTCTCTCTCTCTCTCTCTCACACTTGTCCCCTTGATCCTTGCAAAATAAAGGTTGAAGTGAAAATAGTTTTCATGATTGCTTTTCACATTATTCTAGAAATCAAAAATCCACTTCCTCCCATTCGTAACAAAGGCAAAAAGTTATGTAAATGTTCATACTGTCTGTTCTTGGCATGTTCTTGCAAACACACACACTTTCTATTTCTCTTCGGCCGATTACAATTCTGCTCAGTGGCAGAGGGTGTGACTATGAGAATGGGTTAGCAACTGAGAAAATGACTCCATGTTGTGAATGTGACAACACCCTGGAGAGATGGGATGAGATGGGATGACAGGCTTGTTTGATTTCTCACCATAGAAATAGATCTATTTAAACACTCATGTGATGGCCCTCTTGGACCTGGATTGACAGAGAGGAAAAAACCCATTTAGAATAGAGGTTTGTCTTCGCTGCTGTGTGTGTGTGTGTGTGTGTGTGTGTGTGTGTGTGTGTGTGTGTGTGTGTGTGTGTTTGTGTGTGTGTTTGTGGTAGTTTGACGGATTGATATGAGCGCTCTTTTCTATCCACGTTATATTTCATACCTGACAAACAGGATAGTGTGATTTCTCTCGGGAGTCACTTCGTACCGTAACGTCACCAAATGTCTATTATTACACCATAAGGCTGTGGAATACAGGCAAGATGCGCAAGAGTGACTTCAAAATTGGACGTCTAGCCATGTCCTGAGGATGTCGGGAAATGCCTTCTAAACTGGCCACTACGGCTCTGGATCAGAAGGTTGTGTTTTCAATCCCAGTGGTGGACACTAGTTTTTGTTTTTATTTGTTTATTTCAACCCTATCCTAAATCTTAACCCTTATTTTAAAAATTCAGAATGAGTGCCTAAACGTAATGTTTTAACCCTATCCTAAATCTTAACCCTTATCTTAACAATTCAGAATGAGTTCCTAAACGAAATGTTTTAACCCTATCCTAAATCTTAACCCTTATCTTAACAATTCAGAATGAGTGCCTAAACGTAATGTTTTAACCCTATCCTAAATGTTAACCCTTATCTTAACAATTCAGAATGAGTGCCTAAATGTAATGTTTTAACCCTATCCTAAATCTTAACCCTTATCTTAACAATTCAGAATGAGTGCCTAAACGTAATGTTTTAACCCTATCCTAAATCTTAACCCTTATCTTAACAATTCAGAATGAGTGCCTAAACGTAATGTTTTAACCCTATCCTAAATCTTAACCCTTATCTTAACAATTCAGAATGAGTGCCTAAATGTAATGTTTTAACCCTATCCTAAATCTTAACCCTTATCTTAACAATTCGGAATGAGTGCCTAAATGTAATGTTTTAACCCTATCCTAAATCTTAACCCTTATCTTAACAATTCAGAATGAGCGCCTAAATGTAATGTTTTAACCCTATCCTAAATCTTAACCCTTATCTTAACAATTCAGAATGAGCGCCTAAATGTAATGTTTTAACCCTATCCTAAATCTTAACCCTTATCTTAACAATTCAGAATGAGTGCCTAAATGTAATGTTTTAACCCTATCCTAAATCTTAACCCTTATCTTAACAATTCGGAATGAGTGCCTAAACGTAATGTTTTAACCCTATCAAAAACCTTAATCCTTAATCTTCTTAATTTGACGTTTGGAGCAACTTTGACATTTGACATCTGGAGAAATGTGGATACATTTCTAATTCTGCTGTGAGACTGTGAGAGCTTGTTGCATGAACAAGGTGTTTCCTGTTTAAAATGTGTCCATGTGTTATGTTCCACACACACCAAAGGTTGATTCTCTGTTGATGAGTATGAAGTGTGTCTTTCTGGTTGTTGACAGAAGTAGGAATTGACCTTGACTATTGCCTGAAACTGGATTGATAGATTAATGTGTG
Source organism: Oncorhynchus mykiss (assembly GCF_057628025.1). Taxonomy (NCBI): domain Eukaryota; kingdom Metazoa; phylum Chordata; class Actinopteri; order Salmoniformes; family Salmonidae; genus Oncorhynchus; species Oncorhynchus mykiss. The sequence continues at coordinate 15,791,983 of NC_143046.1, read as the reverse complement.
TGCATTAGTGTGAGCATGTGGTGGCTTGTGTTCTTAGCCTAGGAGATGCATGTGGACGGAGGGAGCAGAAAATGCGTAGAGGGACAGAGGAGAGTAGATAGAGGACAGGGTGGAATCCAGAGACAGGTTTGCTGAGCAGAAGTTGGAGAGCGGTTAAGTTTAGGTGGAGGAGTGGAGGATTAGTAGAGAACAACAATAGAGGAGAGAGTAATGAGGTGGGCTCTGTAGAAGGAGAACTGGAGCGAGGGTGGGTGGGGTTAATCAATGATCTTTAATGGGATGTCGCGTGCCAACGTTTGTGTGTGTGTGTGTGTGTGTGTGTGTTTGTGTGGCTAATCAATAACTTTGTATCACCCCCCTGGGTCCAACTCCCATGCTGCAGGAGATAAACCTGCCTCTGCTCTCCTGGTGTAAAGGGCTGGTGGGATGGGGTTTTGTGTGTGTGTGTGTGTGTGTGTGTGTGTGTGTGTGTGTGTGTGTGTATATATATGTATATATGTATATATATATATATACTACAGCCAGAGAGATGATTTGCAGCTACCATAAAGGGTTATTTAGAGAGAGCGAGTAAGTGATAGAGGGAGCGGTAGAGATACAGAGAGAGAGGTAGGGGGAGATTGGAGGGATTTCAGCATTTTGTTCGTTTGTGGAGAATGAGAAATGCTTTTGCAGCAGTAGCTGTCAAATCTAAGGTCAGATCCAATCAATTCACCAGAGCAGGCTGGATCAATGTTGAAACATTTGATGATTACGAGAAGGGCCAAGAGTTTTACCTGACTTTGGGACTAGAGCAGGAAAACACACACACACACACACACACACACACACACACACACACACACACACACACACACACACGTCAGCTGACGTCAATAGAGTGAACAGCAATGTGGTGATGCTGTGAAGTTGGCTGCACTTTTGTATAGTGATCAGCTGAGAATTCTTGCCTGTCACTTATACAGAGAGAAAGACTAAGATATCATATGGAGAGGAATAGAGGTAGGGCTATCCTTCAGATATCATATGGAGAGGAATAGAGGTAGGGCTATCCTTCAGATATCATATGGAGAGGAATAGAGGTAGGGCTATCCTTCAGATATCCTATGGAGAGTAATAGAGGTAGGGCTATCCTTCAGATATCACATGGAGAGGAATAGAGGTAGGGCTATCCTTCAGATATCATATGGAGAGGAATAGAGGTAGGGCTATCCTTCAGATATCATATGGAGAGGAATAGAGGTAGGGCTATCCTTCAGATATCCTATGGAGAGGAATAGAGGTAGGGCTATCCTTCAGATATCATATGGAGTGGAATAGAGGTAGGGCTATCCTTCAGATATCATATGGAGATGAATAGAGGTAGGGCTATCCTTCAGATATCATATGGAGTGGAATAGAGGTAGGGCTATCCTTCAGATATCATATGGAGATGAATAGAGGTAGGGCTATCCTTCAGATATCCTATGGAGAGGAATAGAGGTAGGGCTATCCTTCAGATATCCTATGGAGAGGAATAGAGGTAGGGCTATCCTTCAGATATCATATGGAGATGAATAGAGGTAGGGCTATCCTTCAGATATCCTATGGAGAGGAATAGAGGTAGGGCTATCCTTCAGATATCCTATGGAGAGGAATAGAGGTAGGGCTATCCTTCAGATATCATATGGAGATGAATAGAGGTAGGGCTATCCTTCAGATATCATATGGAGATGAATAGAGGTAGGGCTATCCTTCAGATATCCTATGGAGAGGAATAGAGGTAGGGCTATCCTTCAGATATCCTATGGAGAGGAATAGAGGTAGGGCTATCCTTCAGAGAAACCCAGAGAAGCCTCATAACAGAAACAAATACTGAGGCTTTTCTACTTTTTTGTTTTGTTTATTGGGGATAAGAGATGTTGTCTGGGTCGCCTGTGGAGCCTGGTGTTCCCCGCTGTCTGGGTAATGTCTGCATCCCAAATAGCAACCAATTCATTAGCAACGAACACTAACTGACCTCTTTACATTGAAGTAGAAATGGTGACATCTCACTTTTTAACTGTTTCCATCCTTTAAGACAAATTTCTTTACTTTTCTGTTTTGAGTAAAAGGACATTTAAATCCCTGAAAACAAGAGAATGAGAATCAGAGGAACAAAAAAGATTTACAGCAGTCTGAGTGTTGTTTACGATGCATCTTCCGAATATACAATCGACTCATGTAACCTCGACTTGCTACGTAATTCAACACTTCATCCCTGCTTCTTTCTATCCCTGCCTTCACTTTTACAGCAAAAAAAAAGTAAGTTTGAGTGTCCTCAGTTTGGACTGTTCAGCACTAAACTGGGGGTAAGAGACCTCCTATAAACCAAGCAGGCTAGATGAATGTCTCTGGCTAACCTGTCCTCGCCCAGCCAATCCCTCTAAAAGTACCTGTCTGATTTATCCCTTCTCTCCTCAATAGAGGCTGTAATGGGCTGTATTCATATCTTTTTATTTTATGAACGGGGATGAGGGGTCGAGACAGACATTAACCAGATTGATGGTGTGTCTTGGGTAAAGAAGATGCCATAAAGCCCTTAAAAGTTCATGCTGTAGTGTGTGTGTGTCCGGGGACATTCACTTCTGAATGCTTGTGTGTTTGAGTGTACGTAGGTGTGTGTGGGTTCTCCTCAGTGAAACCATGATGTGGAGGTAAGGAGGGGCATATGGATGGTAGCTAATAAACCGTAACTCAGAACAGGTAATGCCGTATGACTGGGATACAAGATGGATGACGCTTGGCAATGTTATGGAGACTATGGAGGAGCCCCGGCACATTTACACCCGTTATTTATGATCCATAATGAAGAACATGATGAAAAGTGGACGCAACTATAAATATGAGGGGAGGGGCAGGGGGAGGGGGGGGGGGGGGGAACGTTACAGATGCACAAAATCATATCACAATCATTATTCATGATTCATTCAGGACTACCCGTAATCACGGTAGCATCCACATTTAATGTAGAGGTGTTTAAAACATTAAAACATGTTCTATTCGTATTTACAATAAAAGTGATTCCAAAATGACTCAATACATTATTTACCATTATTTTCTATTGGACCCAAAATAATCTGAAACACAACCAAAACAAACAGCAAATGCATCCATCCAATGTAGTCATTATGTGCTATGAATATGTGACCAAACACTAAACTACTTCAATACACATAACTGAATTTGTCACTATATTTTTGGTGCCCTAAAATGGGGGGGGGGGGGGAGACTATTTACAAGTGCTGTAATTTCTAAACGGTTTCACCTAATATAGATGAAAATACCCTAACATTAAAGCTGACAGTCATTGCATCATTCCAAATCTAAAGCACTGGAGTACAGAGCCAAAACAAACAAACAAACAACATGTCACTGTCCCAATACTTCTGGAGCTCACCGTATCTAAGATTGAGGACCTGTTCATATATACGTGGATGTGGTTGTACATGTACAGTAACAGTCAAAAGTTTGGACACACATACTCATTCCAGGGTTACGGACCTATTAATTGAAATGCATTCCAGGTGACTACCACTGTTCCTAGGCAGTCATTGAAAATAAGAATTTGTTCTAGCTAAATAAAGGTTAAAAAAAAAGTGTTCATGATGTTCTCATCATTATTATTATTATTCCCATTGTTCTCAATATTCCCATTATTATTCCCATTATTCTCATTATTCTCGTTATTCCCATTATTATTATTCCCATTAATCCCATTATCAGTATCATTACTATTCCCATTATTCTCATTATTCCCATTATTCCCACTGTGACACAGGTAACTACACCAGAGGCAGGTGTCAGGCCTATCACAGGTATAATGATTCTGAATGACACGTGACCTACCTGACGAGGAGGGAGGGATGGTAGAGGAAGGACAGGGAGTGAGAAAGGAGGAGAGGACAGAGATAGAGAGAGGAGAACAAATGAGAGAGTCGATATAAAGGAGAAGAGTAGGGGACTTCCACACACCCCCGCCAGGTTCATTCCTGTAATAGCCATCTATTTCCTCCGCCACTAGAAGCCGCTACGGTGAACCACGGTGACACTGGGATGACTTCATCTCGTCTCCTGTCTGAGAGAGTGTTGTCTCCTTTCTGATTGGCAATGTGGCAGGCTTGCGAATGGAGAGATGGAAAGATGGAGCGGAGGAACTTCTGCATCCTGAATGATACCCTATCCTCTATATAGTGCCCTACTTTTGACCTGGGCCCATTGGGTGCATAGTATAGGTAAAAGGGTGCTATTTGGGAGGCATCCATTGATTTGCGCTCCTTGGATCAGATTAAATTGCCCCTCTATACTACCGTCTCCTGCCCTCCAATCCACCCACCACCCTCCCCCTCCCTCACTCAGACCGTGAGTCCCTGCTGCTAACGTGTGTGTGTGTGTTTGTGTGTGTACCACACATCGCCCTTACTCCGCTACGAACCCTGTCATTTTGCGCCTGTCACATTCTGTTAAGTGTGGTTAACACTCCTTTACTCCTCCCTCCTTCTCCAACTCCTCCATCACATCAATGGAGACCCCCGCCGGTAAACACCGTCTCTCATTCTGGTGTTTGATTCATTACTTCCCTTAAACCGCCTCCTAAAATAACGGCTCGGTGGCCCAGTCTCCAATCATCAGCTCCAGCCCTCTATCATACATTCCTTCTGTCTCTCTCTCTCTCTCTGTCTCTCTCTCGCTCTGTGTCTCTCTCTGTTTCTCTCTCTGTCTCTCTCTCGCTCTGTGTCTCTCTCTGTCTCTCTCTGTTTCTCTCTCTGTCTCTCTCTCTCTGTCTCTCTCGCTCTCTGTCTCTCTCTCTCGCTGTCTCTCTCTCGCTCTGTGTCTCTCTCTGTCTCTCTCTCTCGCTGTCTCTCTCTCGCTCTGTCTCTCTGTCTCTCTCTGTCTCTCTTTCTCTCTCTGTCTCTCGCTCTGTGTCTCTCTGTGTCTCTCTCTCTGTCTCTCTCTCTCTGTCTCTCTCTCGCTCTGTGTCTCTGTCTCTCTCTCTGTCTCTCTCTCTGTCTCTCTCTCGCTCTGTGTCTCTCTATCTCTCTCTCTCGCTCTGTGTCTCTCTGTCTCTCTCTCGCTCTGTGTCTCTCTCTGTCTCTCTCTCGCTCTGTGTCTCTCTGTCTCTTTCTCACTCTGTGTCTCTTTCTGTCTCTCTCTCGCTCTGTCTCTCTCTGTCTCTCTCTCGCTCTGTGTCTCTCTCTGTCTCTCTCTCACTCTGTGTTTCTCTCTCTCTCTCTCTCGCTCTCTGTCTGTCTGTCTGTCTGTCTGTCTGTCTGTCTGTCTGTCTGTTTTTCGCTCCAATTCAATTCAATCCCATTATTATCAAATGTAAATTAGCTTTATTTTCATGGAAGGAGAAGACCAGTGTTGCCAAATCAATAAACATAACAAATATCCAGTACCAGTCAAAAGTTTGGACACACCTACTCGTTCAAGAGATTTTATGCATTTGTACTATTTACCACTATTTACCAGCTACTATCGCCTGGAGGTGTGTTGGGTCATTGCTGAAAAACAAATTATAGTCCCACTAGGCGTATAGCTGCAGAATGCTGTGGTAGCCATGCTGGTTAAGTGTGCCTTGAATTCTAAATGAATCACAGAAGATGTCACCAGCAAAGCTCCCCCACACCATCACACACATGCGGAGATCATCCGTTCACCTACTCTGCATCTCACAAAGACACGGTGGTTGGAATCAAAAATCGCAAAATTGGACTCATCAGACCAAAGGGCAGATTTCCACTGGTCTAATGTCCATTGCTAATTTTTCTTGGCCCAAGCAAGTCTCTTCTTATTATTGGTCTCCTGTAGTAGTGGTTTCTTTGAAGCAATTCGACCATGAAGGCCTGATTCACAGTCTCCTCTGAACAGTTGATGTTGATATGTGTCTGTTACTTGAACTCTGTGAAGCATTTATTTGGGCTGCAATTTCTGAGGCTGGTAACTCTAATGAACTTATGCTCTGCAGTAGAGGTAACTCTGGGCCTGCCTTTCCTGCGGCGGTGCTCATGAGAGCCAGTTTCATCATAGCGCTTGATGGGGTTTGCGACTGCACTTGAAGAAACTTTAAAACTTCTTGACATTTTCCGGATTGACTGACCTTCATGTCTCAAAACAATGACGGAATGTTGTTTCTCTTTGCTTATTTGAGCTGTCCTTACCATAATATAGACTTGGTCTTTTATCAAATAGGGCTATCTTCTGTTTACCAACCCTACCTTGTCACAACACAACTGATTGGCTCAAACGCATTAAGAAGGAAAGAAATTCCACAAATTAACTTTTAACAAGGCACACCTTTTAATTGAAATGCATTCCAGGTGACTACCTCATGAAGCTGGTTGATAGAATGCCAAGAGTGAGCAAAGCTGTCATCAAGGCAAAGGGTGGCTACTTTGAAGAATCTAAAATCTAAAATATATTTTGATTTGTTTAACACTTTTTTGGTTACTACATGATTCCGTATGTGTTATTTCATAGTTTTGATGTCTTCACTATTAAGCTACAATGTAGAAAATAGTACAAATAAATAGAAACCCTTGAATAAGTAGGTGTGTCCAAACTTTTGACTGGAACTGTATATCCTATACATTTCTTCCTGATTCTTCAGATTTTAGGTGTTCATAACATCTATTTATTTGATTAAACTAGGCAAGTCAGTTAAGAACAAATACTTATTTACAATGACGACCTCCCCCGATCGAACCCTAACAACACTGGGTGCCACCCTATGGGACTCCCAATCACAGCCGGTTGTGATACAGCCTGAAATGGAACCAGGGTCTGTAGTTACGCCTCTAGCATTGAGATGCGGTGCCTTAGACCTCTGCGCCACTCGGGAGCCCATTTAAATGTTCCATTAAGATGAATGAAGTTTAACTGCAAGATTAGCCAATGCTATCCTGTGAAGAAGAGCAGGGAGGAACTGCATTGAAATTCAGTTTCATTCAACATCCAGAGGTTTTTAATGTGTGATATCCTTTGATGTACTTCTTTGGATGCTTTTTGTGTTGGGATTTCTATCAAACTCATGCAGTGGATCAAGAGAATATTGAGCAGAGTCAGTAACAATTAATTGGCTTTGGCTTTTGGTTGCTGGAGTGAGGCTTTGGTTGTTGGGGTGAGATTTTGGTTGTTGGGGTGACGTTTTGGTTTTTGGGGTGAGATTTTGGTTGTTGGGGTGACGTTTTGGTTTTTGAGGTGAGATTTTGGTTGTTGGGGTGATGTTTTGGTTGTTGGGGTGACGTTTTGGTTGTTGGGGTGATGTTTTGGTTTTTGGGGTGAGATTTTGGTTGTTGGGGTGACGTTTTGGTTTTTGAGGTGAGATTTTGGTTGTTGGGGTGATGTTTTGGTTGTTGGGGTGACGTTTTGGTTTTTGAGGTGAGATTTTGGTTGTTGGGGTGATGTTTTGGTTGTTGGGGTGAGATTTTGGTTGTTGGGGTGATGTTTTGGTTTTTGGGGTGAGATTTTGGTTGTTGGGGTGATGTTTTGGTTTTTGGGGTGAGATTTTGGTTGTTGGGGTGAGATTTTGGTTGTTGGGGTGATGTTTTGGTTGTTGGGGTGAGATTTTGGTTGTTGGGGTGATGTTTTGGTTTTTGGGGTGAGATTTTGGTTGTTGGGGTGATGTTTTGGTTGTTGGGGTGACGTTTTGGTTTTTGAGGTGAGATTTTGGTTGTTGGGGTGATGTTTTGGTTGTTGGGGTGAGATTTTGGTTGTTGGGGTGATGTTTTGGTTTTTGGGGTGAGATTTTGGTTGTTGGGGTGATGTTTTGGTTTTTGGGGTGAGATTTTGGTTGTTGGGGTGAGATTTTGGTTGTTGGGGTGATGTTTTGGTTGTTGGGGTGAGATTTTGGTTGTTGGGGTGATGTTTTGGTTTTTGGGGTGAGATTTTGGTTGTTGGGGTGACGTTTTGGTTTTTGAGGTGAGATTTTGGTTGTTGGGGTGATGTTTTGGTTGTTGGGGTGAGATTTTGGTTGTTGGGGTGATGTTTTGGTTTTTGAGGTGAGATTTTGGTTGTTGGGGTGATGTTTTGGTTGTTGGGGTGATGTTTTGGTTTTTGGGGTGATGTTTTGGTTTTTGGGGTGAGATTTTGGTTGTTGGGGTGATGTTTTGGTTGTTGGGGTGAGATTTTGGTTGTTGGGGTGATGTTTTGGTTGTTGGGGTGAGATTTTGGTTGTTGGGGTGAGATTTTGGTTGTTGGGGTGATGTTTTGGTTTTTGGGGTGAGATTTTGGTTGTTGGGGTGATGTTTTGGTTTTTGGGGTGAGATTTTGGTTGTTGGGGTGATGTTTTGTTGTTGGGGTCACTGTTGCTATCGAAGTCATTCCAAAGGGTGGATTTAACAGAGCACATGTGGTCATTCATACATCCTCAATGAGGTTATCTAGGACTATGTAGCATTAACAAAGTCATTAACAGCTATAGTTTCAATTCAACCCAGGATTCAACTAAATATAGATCATATATAGGCCTTGGGTTTCAAGCTCTGGTTGATTTCAAATGGAATGATATTTAGTGATACTGAATTGTGTTAGATTGTCAGCGCAACCAAATATTAACATTTGAGGAAGCTTCATTTTCTGCTTGGATAGTTCCACCTGAGCCACTGACTTAGACTGGCTTTAATTCCAGTTTGTTTTCAAAGTAATAATTAATATGTTTGATTACTGTCTCCATCCAATGTCTCCAAAAATCAAAGCTGAAGTATAGGACTAAATCAAATCCAACTTGATTTAAAGTTTGATTTGATTTAGTCCTACTTAAATGTTTTGGTTGAGATGGAACTGTGCAAGCAGAAGAAGAAGCGCCTTCAAATGTTGACATTTGGTTGCGTTGACAACCAAACACAATTCAGTATCACTTTTGAAATATAATAAATAGTTATTAACGTGTTGACCTGATATGTTGGATTCACATCTCCATCTCAACCAAAAATACAAGTGAAAGAATGGGATTAAGCCAGGGGCTCAAATGGAACTAACCAAGCAGAAGATACTTCTACTTTAAATGTTTTAATTTGGTTGAGTATCAACCAAACACAATTCCAAATGACTTTTGTAATACTGTAAATAGCCTAAAGTTAAAGGTCCAAGGTCCGTTTTTGTCTCAATATCAAATCACAATTAAGTACTTTATTGTGATTGTTTTCAATTAAAATGGTCAAAAAGAAGAAAAAATAAGCTTCTAAGCAAAGAAGTCCACGAAGCGATAACCCACCATCCCACATTTCTCACACAATCATTTTGCTAGGAATGTCTGGGAGTGGTCTGAGTGGAGAGCGGAAAACTGAAAACTAGATGTTAGTAGCAGAGAGGTTTGGAACTCTCTTTCTTATTGGTCTACTAACAGATTTACCTCCTGGTGATGTCACAAGGTAGGCCAGAACACCATCCCACTACAACAGGCTGACATTTCAGGCAGACATTTCAAACAGCTCTTACACTAAAAGGGCATTATAATTTTCACAATATTATTCCAACCTCATAGTGTGAAAAGATAAAACACAGGAAAGTCACTTTTCTGACTGCACAAGGCTTTCTTACGAACTAATTCATCCTTAAAATTAGTAAGACATCCATGGCCACATTTTGAGGTTGTCTTCTTATGTAATCCTATAAAGCTTGAATGTTCAAGATAGCATGCAGAGGTCGTTGCAGGTCTGTGGAGATCTTTACAGTTGCTGTAATAATCTGCGCAGAATGTTGAACTGCATTGATCAATTGCATATCATGTACTGTACTTTTAATGTAATCTCAACATTTAGTTGCACCCCCCACTTTGGCCTTCAGAACAGCCTCAATTCATTGGACTCTACAAGGTGTCGAAAGCATTCCACTCCACAGGGATGCTGGCCCATGTTGACTCGTATGCTTCTCACAGTTGTGTCAAGTTGGCTGGATGATCTTCGGGTGGTGGACCATTCTTGATATACATGGGAAACTGTTGAGTGTGAAAAACCCAGCAGCGTTGCAGTTCTTGACACACTCAAACCAGAACTACCATACCCCGTTTAAAGGAACTTAAATCTTTTGTCTTGACCATTCACCCTCTGAATGGCACACATACGTAATCCTTGTCTTAATTGTCTCAAGGTTTAAAAATGATTCTTGAACCTGTCTCCTCCCCTTCATCTACGCTGACTGAAGTGGGTTTAATTAGTGACTTTCACTTGGATTCACCTGTCATTCTATGTCATGGAAAGATGTTTTGTAGACTCAGTGTAGGTTGTAATCTCATTGATCAACATCTCAACCAAATTTTTACCAATTATCCACGTTGAAATGACATGGTGTGCAGAGTGGGTAGTCTTACAGACCTATAGGTAACCATCCCATTCTTAACCACTGTCTTTAAAAAAGTATATAGCAATTATACATGGAATCATGGGCCCTTTTATCTTTCAGGTAGTCGACGTTACCATATGCTCATGTGTGTTTCACTACAAACAACTCAGTCACAGTCTCTTTTCAAGCCCAAACCCTTCATATTGTCAGTCCAACGATACAAGCACCAATAGGTGGCAGTAGTGATCTTCAACAGAAACCCTGTTCTCCACCAGTCTGCCGTCGTCTCCCCCGGTCGTCTCGGAAGAAGCCTATAATGTTGAGTAGGCTTTAGTGTATTGACCTGCTGTCTGCCTTGGCTCACCATAGCTCGGCTGCAGACAGAGGAACAGATACATGGATCTGTGTGCACAGGATTCTGATGTGACGGAACCAATCAATACTTATTGTCCAGTAATGGTCTCTGGAGAGAGACAAAGAGCAAGGAGCTCTCTCTCTTTCTCTGCTTATCTATTTATTTCTTATTCTCTGTCTTTCCTTCTCTCCCTCTCCCCTCACTTTCTCCTTCTGTCATTCTCTCTCTCTCTCTTTCTGTCCTTCTCTCTCTCTCTTTCTGTCCTTCTCTCCCTCTCCCCTCACTTTCTCCTTCTGTCATTCTCTCTCTCTCTTTCTGTCCTTCTCTCCCTCTCCCCTCACTTTCTCCTTCTGTCATTCTCTCTCTCTCTTTCTGTCCTTCTCTCCCTCTCCCCTCACTTTCTCTTTCTGGCCTTCTCTCTCTCTCTTTCTGTCCTTCTCTCCCTCTCCCCTCACTTTCTCCTTCTGTCATTCTCTTTCTCTCTTTCTGTCCTTCTCTCTCTCTCTGTCTTTCCTTCTCTCCCTCTCCCCTCACTTTCTCCTTCTGTCATTCTCTTTCTCTCTTTCTGTCCTTCTCTCTCTCTCTTTCTGTCCTTCTCTCTCTCTCTTTCTGTCCTTCTCTCTCTCTCTTTCTGTCCTTCTCTTTCTCTCGTTCTGTCCCTCTCTCTCTCTTTCTGTCCTTCTCTCTCTCTCCTTCTGTCCTTCTCTCTCTCTCCTTCTGTCCTTCTCTTTCTCTCTTTCTGTCCCTCTCTCTTTCTCTCTTTCTGTCCTTCTCTCTCTCTCTTTCTGTCCTTCTCTCTCTCTCTTTCTGTCATTCTCTTTCTCTCTTTCTGCCCTCTCTCTCTCCTTCTGTCCTTCTCTCGCTCTATTTCTGTCCTTCTCTCTCTCTCTCTGTCTCTCTCTCTCTCTCCTCTGTCCTTCTCTTTCTCTCTTTCTGTCCCTCTCTCTCTCTCTCTTTCTGTCATTCTCTTTCTCTCTTTCTGTCCTCTCTCTCTCCTTCTGTCCTTCTCTCTCTCTCTTTCTGTCCTTCTCTCTCTCTCTCTCTCTCTCTCTCTCTCCTCTGTCCTTCTCTTTCTCTCATTCTGTCCTTCTCTCTCTCTCTTTCTGTCATTCTCTTTCTCTCTTTCTGCCCTCTCTCTATCCTTCTGTCCTTCTCTCTCTCTATTTCTGTCCTCTCTCTCTCTCTCTCTCTCTCTCTCTCTCTCTCTCTCGCTCTCTCTCTCTCTCTCTCTCTCTCTCTCTCTCTCCTCTGTCCTTCTCTTTCTCTCTTTCTGTCCCTCTCTCTCTCTCTCTTTCTGTCATTCTCTTTCTCTCTTTCTGTCCTCTCTCTCTCCTTCTGTCCTTCTCTCTCTCTCTTTCTGTCCTTCTCTCTCTCTCTCTCTCTCTCCTCTGTCCTTCTCTTTCTCTCTTTCTGTCCTTCTCTCTCTCTCTCTCTCTCTCTCTCTCTCTTTGTCTGTCCTTCTCTTTCTCTCTTTCTGTCCTTCTCTCTCTCTCTCTTCTAGAAGTGTAGGACTGTATTTTAAATGAGTGAAAGTTTGGGTCACTTGGTGGCCTATAATGTCCTAGTTGTCTTGTGTTTCAATGTTCAGTCTTCTTCCATGTTGACGTTGACATTCCTGACACCAACGTAGATGATTTCATCCAGAGAGATTTACATCAAATCAAATAGATTTTTATTTGTCACATGCTTTGTAAACAACAGGTGTAGACTAACAGTGAAATGCTTACTTACGGGCCCTTCCCAACAATGCAGAGAGAAAGAAGATAAATAATAGAAACATAATAACACAGGGAATAAATCCACAATGATATAACTTGGCTATATAGACGGGGTACCAGTACAGAGTCGATGGGCAGGGGTATAGGTGGGGATAAAGTGACGAGGCAACAGGATAGATAATAAGCAGTAGTAGCAGAGTATGTGATGAGTCAAAAGAGTTAGTGCAGAAATGGTCAATGCAGGTAGTCCAATAGTTAACCATTAGCTATCCGGACTATCATGAGGTATTCTCACTCAGGCGAGCAGAACCATTCTGTCCTGCCGATGTATAGAAAATGTCCTTGTTCAGCCATGATTCTGAGAAACATAGGATATTACAGTTTTTTTGATCAAGTTGATAGGATCATCTCAAATGGAGCTCATCCAGTTTATTCTCCAGTGATTGCACGTTCGCCAATAGAACGGAGGGTAGTGGTGGTTTATCTACTCTCTGACGTAGTCTCGTCAGGTATCCCATACTCTGGCCTCTGTAGCGCCGTCTCCTCCTCCTTTGAATCTCCTTTGAATCTGGGGGATTTAAGCCTGGTCCGGGATAATCAATGTCTTTCACCACCAAATGATTGAAGTAGAAGTCCTTGTCCAAATGTTCTAATGTCCAGAAGAAACGATAGAGTAAACACTGTGCACAAATTTTTTTAAAGATCAGAGCAAAAAAACACACAAATTGCACAATTGTTCAGGAGCCCATAAAATGTCCGCTATTCCGTCCAGCACCATGATCACCTATTGCATATTGTATAGAGTAAGAATACTTAACAGGCAATGGTGTTGCATTATTCATTCAAGATTGACAACATTTAGTACATTTATATGGCAAGAGACTAGGCAACATGGTGAATTATTTCTTAATGTCTAACAGTGAACCTCTGCAAAATTATTGTTGATTGTTGCAGCCCATTGTTAATTTCAATGAAAATTAATTTCCTTTTAATTCCATTTTGCAAGGTCAACTAACTTTGAATAGCTGAAGCGACAGTCCACCATTGTCATTAAATTTGTCCTGATTGTGGTTCGCCTCAGATTAACTGTTTATATCCTTGAAATTGAACAGGAAATTATGGGTTTGAACCTTCTGGGGGGATGATAATGCGAGCCGCCCTGTTTTAATGAATCAATTGTGTGGTAGAAAGATACATTTATTACATTCCTAAATATTGCTCATTGAAATCGACAAAGACATTAAATTCAAAGCAATCAAGTGGAGATAGAGAGAGAAATGTAATTTGTCATCTAAATTAAACAGTGATGAAAAACGTCATTAATTACTGAGGAACAATAAGAGAATAGTTGGGGGAAGTTAATTTATTTTGTTTGAGTAATGAATGGTAAATGAGTGGTTATGGATGGTGTGTTTCTGTAACTGCAATGGCTCTTTCAGTGCTTTTGAACCGAGACTGGGAACAACACAACAGTGAGTGGATGCATCAATACACACACATGTTCAAAACCTACACGTAATGGTCCTATCCTACTCTTTATTTTCATGATGTATAGGCTACGATACATCATGAAAGGAGTTTGCCTTTGTTTTTTGAATGAGAAACATTTAGAGAAAATCTCTCTTCCTCTCCTCTCCTCTCCTCTCCTCTCCTCTCCTCTCCTCTCCTCTCCTCTCCTCTCCTCTCCTCTCCTCTCCTCTCCTCTCCTCTCCTCTCCTCTCCTCTCCTCTCCTCTCCTCTCCTCCTTCTCTCCTCTCCTCAGCCCTATGCAGTCCTGGCTTCTGTTCTCATCAGCACTTCCCTCCTGTGATTTAATGGGAATGGTTCTGCAATCACAGAGAGTGAATTAGCAGGCCTGTCAGCAGCAACCCACCATTGAGAGAGAGAGAGAGAGAGAGAGAGAGAGAGAGAGAGTTATGATGAGAAGCGTGCGTGTGTAAACTTTCAGACTTTATCTCCACTGACACTCAAACTGTGACTCTGTGACACTCCTCCCACTGCCAGCTGTTAGCTATCCTATTGTCATATCAATTCACCAGCCAGTAGCGTTGCTGCTATCTATCCTGTAATCCTATCAATTCACCAGCCAGTAGCTAACTTTACTGTTATCTATCCTGTCATTCTATCAATTCACCAGTGTCACGTTCTGACCTTAGCTCCTTTGTGATGTCTTTGTTTTAGTATGGTCAGGGCGTGAGTTGGGCGGGCGGGCAGTCTATGTTCTTTTTTCTATGTTTTAATATTTCCGCTCAGCTAGGAAGAAGCCACTGCTCCAAAACCGTCATAAAAAAGCCAGACTACGGTTTGCAACTGCACATTGGGACAAAGATCGTACTTTTTGGAGAAATGTCCTCTGGTCTGATGAAACAAAAATAGAACTGTTTGGCCATAATGACCATCGTTATGTTTGGAGGAAAAAGGGGGAGGCTTGCAAGCTGAAGAACACCATCCCAACCGTGAAGCACGGGTGGCAGCATCATGTTGTGGGGTGCTTTGCTGCAGGAGGGACTGGTGCACTTCACAAATTAGAATCACCCAACTTATTGTGGGAAGCTTGTGGAAGGCTACGCAAAACGTTTGACCCAAGTTAAATAATTTAAAGGCAATGCTACCAAATACTAATTGAGTGTATGTAAACTTTTGACCCACTGGGAATGTGATGAAATAAATAAAAGCTGGAATAAATAATTCTCTCTACTATTATTCTGACATTTCACATTCTTAAAATAAAGTGGTGATCCTAACTGACCTAAGACAGGGAATTTTTACTAGGATTAAATGTCAGGAATTGTGAAAAACTGAGTTTAAATGTTGTTGACTAAGGTGTATGTAAACTTCTGACTTCAACTGTAGGTGCTGAATATAAGGAGAGGTTGGCTGCAGTGTAGAGGAGATAGATTACTTATCATAGGCTGTATAGACAGAGAATATGTGTGTCTTTGTCTGAGTGTATGTCTGTGTGTGTGTCTATGTGTCTAAATGTTTGTGTGTGCGTGTAGATCAGAGAGGTTACTTATCCTTTTCTGTATAGAGCAGTCAGGTCACCCATGATAGAAGTCAGTATTCAACGTCCATCCATGTCTGAGGCCATCAGGAGAGGAAGTGGAAACAGGCCACTAGGGGCAACAGTGAGCACATTTAACTTCAATATCAGCCTCTGATTTCAAAGGTTGCCACTTGGAATCCAGTGATAGAAAGGGAAAAATGAAGCCTATCCTTAACCTCAACCATTCTGAGTTAATGCCTAAACCTAACATTACGGAGTTAATACCTCAACTTAACCTTCAACACTTAGAAATGTGACATTTGCAACAACTTCATTTGAGAAACATGGATGAACGTCTAGTTCTGACGTGAGACTGTGAGAGCTGGTTGGTGTGTTACCTTTAAACCCAAGGTAAGGCTGAGAGACACAGCCTTTAAACCCAAGCTCGTTGGTATAAAGGGGCTGCTGTATGTAGGGGTTCAGCAAGGTCGTGATCTGCGCAGAATACTAATCAGAGCTCATTACCTAGCTAATATGGGAAAGTCCAAAGGGCACATATATACACACGCACACGCAAGCGCACACGCACACACACACACACACACACACACACACACACACACACACACACACACAGCCACACACACACACACACACAGCCACACACACAGCCACACACACACACACACACACACACACACACACACACACACACACACACACACAGCCACACACACACACACACACACACACACACACACACACACACACACACACACAGCCACACACACATTCTCCCTCTCTCCCTCTGTGGTGTAAATCATCATTATCGAATACACTGCCTCCATTACAAAGGATATTTTTGGCAATAACTTCCCCTGGATGAGACAAATGAGGACAGCAGGGCCACTGCCAGGAACAAGGGCCCAATAGGAAATGTGTGTGTGTGTTTATCCATTGTTTGATTGTCAAGAGATGGCTATTAATATGCTGACTAGGCCCATGTTAAGAGACAATTGGCAGTGATTAAAAAACAATACTATCCACAATACCAGTCCCAATACCAGTCCCAATACCATCCACAGTACCAGTCCCAATACCATCCACAACACCAGTCCCAATACCGTCCACAATACCAGTCCCAATACCGTCCACAATACCAGTCCCAATACCATCCACAATACCATCCACAATACCAGTCCCAATACCATCCACAATACCATCCACAATACCAGTCCCAATACCATCCACAATACCAGTCCCAATACCGTCCACAATACCAGTCCCAATACCGTCCACAATACCAGTCCCAATACCATCCACAATACCAGTCCCAATACCATCCACAATATCAGCCCCAATACTGTCCACAATACCAGTCCCAATACCATCCACAATACCATCCTCAATGCCAGCTCCAATGCCATCCCCAGTCCAAGATAAGACCAGCAACTGATCCTGTTTCTATAGAGAAACCTAATTTAAACCTTAGGATCATCCATCCTTGACTGATACAGAGGATGTGTGTGTGTGTGTGTGTGTGTGTGTGTGTGTGTGTGTGTGTGGGTGTGTGGGTGTGTGTGTGTGTGTGGGTGGGTGTGGGTGTGGGTGTTTGTGTGGGTGTGTGTGTGTGTGTGTATTGATGGCCAAGAAAGTATCTTTGATTTACCTTGAAGGTTCTGTGTTTTCGGCTGAGTAAGAGAAACAGTGACTCCACTTAAATCAAACTAAGTTCTTCTCCAACTCATATCGATGCATTCTGGGTAAATATTTGTCATATTGAATTTCTCCCTGATCCTCTTCTGAAGGCAAACAGACGTTTAGTATTCATAGGGGTATCTGATAATAGTGCTTAGTATGGTAATAATGCTATCACAAAGTGTGTGTGTGTGTTATAATAATGTCTCCACCTGAATTATAGAGACTGGCTCATTCAAATCACACAGACTTATTTGTGTCAATGACATTGTCGTGGAAATTCACCACTAAGGACTCTCTAAACTCAAAGTAAATGAATCAATCTTTATTATCACGGCCGGAGAGGTTCACAAACTCAATCCAAGATTGATGAAAACTCTGATGGGGGCGTTCCCCCTCAGTCCTTAAATACTGCTACACAAACAAGTCATATAGCATGATTTACATCATTCATAATTCATTATTAAAGTTGGTTCCTGCATATGACCGACGAGGATTCTTCTCTCAAAGCTGGGACCATGAAACTGAGATCCTCCTTTCGGTTTTCAGAACAATGTTCTGGGCATACTACTAACTGGTCTGGTTTGAGGACAAGGTCACAGTCATTTGCACGAACCAAGATAGAGTGAGAGAAGATGCTGTTCACAATTCAATGCTATCTCTTCAGACAACAACATTTTCCCTCACATTCCTTCCTTTTATACTCTGTGATAATTATTGTAACATTTTAAGGTAATCATTAGATTATAGCTTAAACGATCAAAGGCGGTTCTATACTTCTATTAAAGTGAGTGAAATCAACACATAAAACCATACACTATCCTTTCAATCCCTTAATTCTGAGTCGTACATGCTAACTAGTAAGTCATACAGTTACACACATGCTTCATTACACAATTTCATTTATGGAAATACTATCATCATAATAATGCTAAAATCTACAGGCAAGCTTATACTTCTATCAACGGGAGTGAATCTATCCAAAAATACACACATACAGTATACACAAGGTATCTGTAGACCAAGAGGGAAATAAATCTCTCAAGGTTTAACCATTGTTTCCATAGCTCTTACCACAATCGGGTTGCATTGATCTGTTCTGAACTAACTGTCCCTGGGACATCAACTAGTCAAAATATCAAACCTGTTGTTTAACAAATCTGCTAGGGCATTCAAAAAGTTGGTGCTGACTTATCAGCTCTATATTCAGTACCAAAACCATTTACTTGGATCTACTTCAATTTTGGGCAGGTTTCCACATACTGGAAACAGATTATTGTTTTAGATGACATTACCTTCTTATTTAAATCACTGTAAAATTTAAACTATAGAATTGAGAAATAATAATTGGAAATGGTCAAAAGCGTTTCTTATTCAATTATTGATACCTCTCTCCCAAATGTTCCCACTGTGTCCCTTACAGCCTGAGTTCAGTGAGTACCGCTCACTTTCACTGGTGGCTTATCTATTGGTCAACAGGAAGCTTCTTTAACCCAAACACCAGATGGCAGCCTCTAATATAATATCAGTCCCAAGGCTCAATCCCTCTGTTTGTCATATGACCTTGTATTGAAACCTTTATTTCTTCAAATGACTAAGATGTTGCATTATTAGAGTGCTATCTGAAAGCCACTAAAATTACCATTCACATACTGTCAACACTCATTACATTTACTGTCTAAGAGTCTAAGGCACTGCATCATAGTGCTAGAAGCGTCATTACAGACCTGGGTTCGATCCCAGGCTGTGTCGCAACCAGCTGAAACGAGGAGACCTGTGAGGCAGCGCACAGTTGGCCCAGCGTCATCCGGGTTAGGGGAGGGTTTGGCTGGCCGGGATGTCATTGTCCTATTGCGCTCTAGCAACTCCTTGTGGAGGGCCGGGGGCATGCACACTGACTTCAGTTGTACAGTTTTTCCTCCAACACATTGGTGAGGCTGGCTTTGGGTTTAAGTGAACAGTGTGTCAAGAAGCAGTGCGGCTTGACAGGGTCGTGTTTCGGAGGATGCATGGCTGTCGACCTTCACCTTGCCTGAGTCCGTACTGGAGTTGCATCGATGGGACAAGACTGTAACTACCAATTGGGGAGAAAAAATGGTAAGAAACATTTGACAGCAACTGATAGATCATGATTGCCATGAATCTTTCTATTTTACTGGCTTTGTTACTTTCACTAGTCTCCATATCCATATTTCCTTCAACTAGGACCCCTCTACTCTTTCCAATAGGAAAAACATTCTTGTTCACTACTGCTAGTACACACGGATCACTCTCAAACAATGTTCTGCTTTTACCCCAATTGTATGGTTTAAAAACAAACAAAACAAACATGATAACTTTCTCCTTATTGGAAGGGCATTGTTTGCATTTTAGTCTACCCTAACAATGTTACTCTATTTATTACCAATTTCTGTTGGATATTCACTTTCTGCTTTGCACTCATTAAATGTCTATTATTTTGAGATTTGTGTGTATTGCGCCGAAATTAACCGTTTCATGCGTGAGTTCCAAATATCTCTAACGGTCGCCCCAGCGTGATTTTTATTAAGCACGTGATGTTAGAACGTTCTTTGAATGTGATCGTTACGTAACTGTACATTTAGTCCGCGCTGCCCTCAAACCAAAGCAGCCTGTTTTTATTTATTGGCTGTTTTCAATTAGTCCATTTCTAATTATTTTCTAAGAGCAGTTTGAATTGAGGTGTGTTCTGCCTCATTCATTCATTCAAATAAAAGTAGTCATTTTTACTTTTGCGGACCTATTCATTTTTTTGACCCGGACAAAATTCCCCAAACACTTCCCGATTGTTTGTGCCCCAAACACTTCCCGATTGTAGTCTGCAAGTCTGCAGACATTTGCTCATCTCCCATCCTGTACACATGTGTTCACATTTTCCGTCTGTTGCCTGCATCGCAGTCAAAGTTGTTTTTGTAACCAATAATAACTTAGTAAAATTGTGCGTTTCTATCAATGTAAGTGCCTTATTTCGTTATAATAGTTTCTGCATGTCGTGTCATGTCATTTCTAATGTAGCATAATATTTTTGGGTACATTCCTTATAACCGCGGACACGCGAGGTAACGTTACTCATTTCATAACCTTTATGGTGTTATATTAGTGCTTATGTAGCTAGTTGCATTCTTCTATTAGCTCTGTAAAACAATGCTAATTTCGTCAGTAGTATTTTGAAACTACCCTGGAAAAATGTAAAAATATCTTCTTATACCACTTAATCGTTTTCTGAGTGCATTCCACAAAGCTGTTTATCATGTCCGCCTCATTCACTGCCCCCATTTTGAGGTTATAGTCAAGCACGCAGTCTGGTTAGATGTTTCTCTCTCCCGTCAGGGGGTCCACCTTCCCTGTGGCCGACATGGTTGCTGTATGGACAGTGGAGAGGACATGGATGTCTCATTTGTCATGCAACTTTACTGCCAGCTGATGACATTTCTTATTTTGTGTAACGTGTCATTTAGGATGGCAGTAGCATTGTTGATGAAATGCAGTCATTGCAGCAGAACTAGGAAGCAGTCTCGTGAAAAGAGGGTGGCAAAGAAGGGAGTTCAAACATAGGATCTGTGCTCCAGTATTCTCTTAGGGAGTTCTTCTTTACTATCCCCATGAGAAGGACTGTCACCAGGAAGGTATACATTTCACTAATTGTGGTTGCCCCCCCCCCCCCTACTCTTGGCTCTCTCTTCTCCTGTAGCTCCAAGGTATAGCGATTGGTCTCTGCTATGTCTCTCACCAGCTCCTCTGTCAGAAACAACTTGAAGCACTCTGCCTCAGATGGAAATGGCAAGGGGCGTTGCACTCCAGACTGGGACTCATCAACACAAACAGCAGGGCCAGGAGGGGTGAAATGGCTGGTGGCCTTCCAGCTACCACAGAACTCCTGTCCTTCATCCACTGTCGGTCTGCCTCCATCACCACCAGCATCTTCAAGGGTGTCCTCAGATTCAGGGTTCTCAATGGCTGGGGGGCAGCTTCTCACTGTCACTGTCAGAATCTGATTCCTGACTTTCAGACTCATTGTCAGAATTTTTTACATCTCCAGAATTTGTGAGTTGTCTCCTTTTGAAAGACATTAATAATGCTACAGCTTAGCTCACTAGCTACGTACATAAACAACAACACTGAATGGCTCAGAGTGAGAGGTTACGTGATTGACTGCCTGCACGCACCACTTGTATAAATAATTCACTATCAGAAAATGTTTTGTGTGGTAATTATTGATATATTTACTGTTTTTTTCACGTTTTTCAATTACCGGTGATAAATCATGCATTCCGATTCTTGCACAGATTGTAATGGGCAGATAGTATGCGTAAAATACTTTTATGAAGGTTGTACTGATTATGATGAGCTAAGCTAAATCCAGCTATGTGTGTGGAGCCATGTTTGTTGACATACAATGCATTCTGGGTTTCACGTAATCGTCTGTCGGACCAAAGATGTTATAACAAAATGAGGTGAGTATGGGTTCACTCATTTTTTGAGAACTACAGGAAGTGAATGGTGGGATGTGAACGATGGACACACCCCTTCAACATGCATACTATAAACAGAACTCATCTTGTCTTCTCTTATTATCTTTGGTTTCTGTGAGGAAAAATGGCTGAGCGCTGAAACTAATCATCGTCGGATTACTTTCGAATTCTAGAAAGTGTTATACTCAATTATTTCGATCAATGGTGAGCTCGCCCGTGATGTGATTAATTATACACAGTAATTGCTATTAGCTAATTCATATTGTAGTTTATGTCAGCCGAGAGATATATGACCGCTTGTGTTGCGTCAATCTTTCCTCAGTTAGCGCTAGGACAAATGTAGCCTACATTTTTCCTGTTTGGATGAATGTGTTATGCTATAGATACTTCTGTGAATATCTGAACATTGCATCCAAAAATAAACTGCTCACATTCTGGACATAACTTTTTAAGTACTGTTTTTGTGTAAATAGTTTCTGAAAAAAGTGTGGCCAGCTCAATTGCTGATTGTTGCGTCATTTGAAACTGGCCGTTCTAAATAAACATTCTAAAAAAGCGTTCTAATCACACGGGTGTGATCGTACACTTCAGGGACCACTGTAGAACGATCACACCCGTGTGATGGTACGTGTGAAAGGGTTAAGGAAGCTCTTGAGACTAGTTTCTTTCTGGGATCAACAGTTAATATAACTAGGATAGCACTGAAAATCAGTCTACTGTCATTGGAATGTTCTGTCCAAAAATCATTGGTCCGATTGAACAGGATACGGGTTTTGTTTCAAAATGTATTACTGGGGGGAGGAAATCCCATAAGCGTTTATAGTTTTATTGGTTAGGGGTAAGTCAAGTCCCGTACCTTTACCAAAAGTGATTGGTTAGGGGTAAGTCAAGTCCCGTACCTTTACCAAAAGTGATTGGTTAGGGGTAAGTCTGGGGCTGGGGAAAAACTGTGACACCAATCAGGCCCTTGAGGACTAGAATTGCACACTGCTTTAGACAGTCATACTCATCAGAACACTGAGGCTTTATTTCCCAGATTCTTTAGACACTCATACTCATCAGAACACTGAGGCTTTATTTCCCAGATTCTTTAGACACTCATACTCATCAGAACACTGAGGCTTTATTTCCCAGATTCTTTAGACAGTCATACTCATCAGAACAGAGGCTTTATTTCCCAGATTCTTTAGACAGTCATACACATCAGAACACTGAGGCTTTATTTCCCAGATTCTTTAGACAGTCATACTCATCAGAACACTGAGGCTTTATTTCCCAGACCCTTTAGACAGTCATACTCATCAGAACACTGAGGCTTTATTTCCCAGATTCTTTAGACAGTCATACTCATCAGAACACTGAGGCTTTATTTCCCAGATTCTTTAGACACTCATACTCATCAGAACACTGAGGCTTTATTTCCCAGATTCTTTAGACAGTCATACACATCAGAACACTGAGGCTTTATTTCCCAGATTCTTTAGACAGTCATACACATCAGAACACTGAGGCTTTATTTCCCAGATTCTTTAGACAGTCATACTCATCAGAACACTGAGGCTTTATTTCCCAGACCCTTTAGACAGTCATACTCCGGGCCTGTGTTGGTCCCTTTGGCTCAGGACTCATCTCACTCTCTGTCAGGTTTCTGCAGTGGTGGTGGTCAGAAGAACTTGGTATGGGGGTCCATCCATCTCTTTCTCCTGAAGTCTTTGACCACCACAAAATCACCTGGGTTCAAATATTGCTTAGCTCCACCTGACAAGTTCGGGCAAAGATGGCTTCACCCGGGGGAAAGAGTCTTAAAAACACTGTTAAGGGTGACACAATACTTAATCATGTCTTCCTCCATTCCTTGCAGGGACAACCTGTTCTGGGCAAAAGGTATATTAGTCATCCTCATGGGATGGCCAGTCAGCACCTTGTGAGGAGAGAGACCAGTGACTGTGTGGGATCTGCCTCTCATACTCAGCAGTGCCAATGGAAGCACTACCCATGTCAGGCTTGTTTCACCAATTTGTTTAATAAATGTTGTTTTCAGAGTTTGGTTCAATGTTGTTGGTCATGCAAATCAAACATTGTACAACCCCACCACCAGAGAAATTTCTGCAAACACAGTAAAATGAATTCTACACCAATATTTATTTACAAGATCCAGCATTCCTAGAACCGGGACAAAAACTGAGGACCCCGGTCAGAGACCATGTCCACCAGGGGTCCATGGATCTGGAAGACGTGCTGCACCATAAACTGGGCCATCTCTTTGGCAGAGGATAGCTTGGGGAGAGGATTTAGGTGGGCGGCTTCAGAAAACCGGTTTACTACTGTCAGGATGGCGGTGTTGCCATCAGATGGCGAAAGACCTGTGATGAAGTCCAGGGATATGTGAGACCAGGTACAGTGAGGGACAGACAGTGGTTGAAGAAGACCAGATGGAGCTTGCAGAGGAGTCTTGTTCTGCTCACAGACCGTGCAGGCGGTAACGAACACGGCGATGTCTGGGACCATGGTAGGCCATAAAGGACAGGGTCTGACTGGAGCCTGGCTGGCAGGCAAGCCTGGACCGAGGAGCGGACAGCGTCAGGCACAAACATCCGGTTATCTGTCTTGGGGTTCAAAGGTGTAGCCGAGGGGCTATAGCGGCATTACAGTGCATCCGGCTTGATGTTCTTGAATCCTGGCCGGTAGGAGAGGGTGAAGAGCAGGGCACACCTAGCTTTTCTGGAATTAAGATGCTTGGCAGTGTGGAGATATTCCAGGTTCTTGTAGTTGGTCCACACAATGAACGGACGTTCCGCCCCCTCCAGCCAGTGCCTCCACTCTTCCAACACCATCTACACCACGAGAAGCTCATGATTCCCCACATCGTAGATCCTCTCCGTGGTATTGAGGCGATGGGAGAAGAAGGCGAAGGGATGTAACTTTAGGTCCAGGGTAGTTGGTAGGCGGACCAGGTGCGCACCAGGCGCACTTGGCATTCCGTAGGTCCAGCTTGGAGAACACGGTGGCACCCTGGAGCATCTTGAAGGCTGAGGAGATGAGTGGTAGCTGGTAGCGGTTCTTCACTGGGATGTCGTTGAGACCCCGGTAGTCGATGCACAGATGTTTTGTCCTTCATCTCCACAAAGCTGAACTCTGTGCCAGCACGGGAGGCAGAAGGACGGATGAAACCTGCAGCTAGGGAGTCCTCAATGTAGGTCTCCATAGCCTTGGTCTCCGGACCCGACAGAGACTACAGTCATCCCCGGGACAGAGTGGTGCCTGGGAGAAGGTCAATCCCGCAGTCGTAGGGTCGGTGCGGCAGAAGCGAAGTCACCCAGCCCTTACTGAACACCTCCTGGAGGTCCTGGTACTCCACGGGAATGGCGGAGAGGACGGGGCAACCTCCAAGCCCACAGGAAGACGTCCCGGGGCAGGCTGCGCTGACTTCAGACAATGGGCGTGGCAGAATGGGCTCCAGTCTATAATGGCACCAGCAGTCCAGTCTATGATGGGATTGTATCGCTGGAGCCAAGAGAATCCCAATAAAATGGGAACCTGAGGAGACTTATAATCAGCATACATTGGATTACCTTGCTTTGGTTCCATGCTCAGATGGCAGTGTAGCGTCCATAAAACTCTCATCGGCCCCAGAGTCCATGAGTATCCAGAGAGTTTTAGACTGGTTCCCCCACAGCAGAAAGTCGTGCGAGTAAGGGGAGAGGAAAAGTTATCCATAAGGCCCACCAGAGTACTCGCCCTTCTTGATGAGCCTGTTTTTTTTAAAGCTACGAAATGTCCCGTAGCTCCACAATATAGACAGCTCTGGGTGTGGGGGCGGCATAAGCTCTAAGCCGGAGTCAATCTAGCCCTGCCCAGGTGCCTGGACTCCAAAGGAGGCGAGTCGGCAGCCCTCGGTGATTTGCGTGAGAACTCGGGTAACGTCGGATTCACTTGGACATGCAGACTTCGGTGCTCTCGGGGAGGCGAGGTGAGAATCGAGGGTGAACGAGGGCAACAAGGCACAGAATCCCTCTCCCTCCTACATTCTCGAAGCCTTCCATCGATTCGGTTGGTCAAGGCTATGAGGGGGTCAAGGTTCATGGGCAGCAAGCTCATCTTTGACCACCTCCGATAATCCGTGAAAAAACATGTCGAACAATGCTTCCGGGTTCCAGGCACTCTCTGCCGCCAACGTGCAAAAATCCACCATGTAGTCTGCCACACTACGGGAGGCTTGACGTAGCTGGAGCAGCTTACGAGCATGGATAATCACCTTCCAAACCTTCTGCCACAAACTCCTCTAGACTGAAGCAGACGGCGGACTGTTGCTCCCACACCACTGTAGCCCAGGCGAGTGCCCTCCCAGACAGCTGTGTTTTGGTGTACGCTATCCTCGAGCGGTCCAAGGGGAACGAAGAACGCTGCAGTTTGAAAATGAGGGAGCAGTGGGAGAGAAAAGCCTGGCAGGATCCGGAATCTGCAGCCTAGCGATCCAGAGGAGGTAAGCAGGGTTCTCGGGACACTGGATAGGCTGGGATATTACGGGTGTGACCCGCTGCCCAGTGAGAAACCTGCAGGATTGCTCCAGCAAAGTCTTGAACGCCTGGACATGGCATTCTGCCAGGGTATGGAGTCCCTCCATAAGACATTGCAGTAACCCCTTGTGTCATCCAATGGTGGCTCCTTGCATGGAGACGACATTGTGGAGCTGGTCTGAGTCTGCTGGGTCGGTCATGGCCAGTTCGTACTATCACGTTTTAGGAAAGACCCAGATGCAGACAGTGTTGAAGTAACAAAAGTGTATTACCAGAACAGGGTTAGACAAAACGACAGGTCAAGTGGTACAGAACGGCAGGCAGGCTCAGGGTCAGGGTCAGGCAGAGGTCAATAATCCAGGGAGGTGTGATAAGGTACAGAACGGCAGGTAGGCTCAGGTTCAGGGCAGGCAGAATGGTCAAAACCGGGAAAACTAGAAAACAGGAACAATAGAAAAAGACAGGAGCAAGGGGAAAAATGCTGATAGGCTTGACGGACAAAAAAAACTGGCAACAGACAAAACGAACTGGCAACAGACGAACAGAGAACACAGGTATAAATACACAGGGGATAATGAGGGGAGATGGGAGACACCTGGTGTGGGGTTGAGACAAGCACAAATACAGGTGAAACAGATCAGGGTATGACAATTCCTCATTTTGACACATATCTTGTAATACCACAGGCATGGTTTCAACGGGAATTGGTTGTTTTCTTGGTATTGCCATTGCAGTAGCATAGTATGGGGAATAGAAAGTTGCTGTTGAAGCTGACCACTTCCCCATCAGTTTCTTCCATCACTATATTCATCCAAATACCCACATTTTGATATTGTTTTCCAGGAGCTTTTCATAAACAACAATGGGGAACAGAGCCAGGGACTTCATACAGACTCCTCTTTGTACGCGTCAGCAACACTCCAGCTGGTAGTCTTCTCCTCTGTATATCCCATTCATGGTTATCTCAGCTTTCTCTTTTTGTTTTGACCATCTCTGTTGTTATTCAGGGTCCTCTTCACATGAGGGAACAGCAGCAGTAGAATATAGGTATTCAGACACTTCCCGGTAAGCATGCAATGGGGAAGAGAGGGATTGCTCTCTCAGCTCTCCCTCAACATGTTGATCATTCAGGTGCCAAGCATAGTAACAGCTCATCAGGCATGTGAAGATTCCATTTAATCTCAATCCCAATCCTTCTTCAGAGGGATTTCCAGATGCTCCAACTGTGTGTATTGTTTTCTTTGAGGGGTGGACAGACAGGGCCCCAGTGTCCACCAAAAAATGTAACTCTTTGTTTTTTAAGCTAAAGTGTCGATAAGGGGGTGTTGGGTTCATCATAAGCAGCTGACAGGTTTCTTCTGGTTTTTCATCATTATCTTCTTCATTAGTTTCTTCTTCTGTTTCCCCTTCATCCTATGTTTGGTAGCCCCCTTCTCCACCTCCCCCACCTGCACGCCAACAGGTGGGGAAGGACACTTTCTTTGGCCTCCAGCTCCAGGACAGTATCTTGAGAAATGCCCTAACTTCCCACAGTTGTAGCAGGTCCAGTATCTCCCTCCGTAGCTCTAGAAGGGAGCCCTCGGCACCTACCTCTTCCTCTGCTTCTTTTTCTCTTTGTTTGCTCTAGTTATTGTCTTGGTTGGTTGCTTTCTGTCTTCAGCTCCAGCAGCTTCTGCAGCTCCTCCAACAGCTCCTAATCCCACGGCTCCTTCATATGGCACAGGCCCACCCCCAAATTGTTATGAGCGGGTGAGAGGCCACCATCTCCGTCTGCTGGTGGAGGATTTGGCAGTGGCGGATAGTAAGGGAGCCCCATGAAAGGGTTCCCCTCGGAAAAAGGCCAGCCAGGCTTCTTCTTTTCTTTATTCCTTCTTCCTCTTGGCCTCTCACAGACTCTATTTTTTTCTGTGCTCAGTGTTCCATCAGTGGGGAAATCTCCATGTGTCCAGTCTTCTGTTTGGTTCAGTACCCCATTAACATGTTTTTTGCAATTGCACTACACAGCCCTTTTGGTTCCCAGCACTGATCCTCCATCTTACTCTTATTATATTCCTTTCCCATACTAAATCCCTTGTTGAAATCATTAGAACAAACTTCCAGCTTAACACATCCCACACTCACACAACTCTCACAACTCTCTCAGTTAATTAGTCAATCACACAATACTCACATCCACATTCATTTAGTACTATTCCCAAACACATTCATTAACCTCCCTTATTACTCCTTATGCATCTTCAACGATTCTCTTGTCGTTACCTCCTATGCATTCGTAAGTATCTTCAACGGTTCCTCTATAGCAGGCCTGGGCAACTCCAGTCCTCAGGGCCTGATTGGTGTCACATTTCTTCCCCAGCCCCAGCTAACTCACCTGACTCCAATAATCAACTAATCATGATCTTCAGTTAAAAATGTTATTAGTTTAAATCAGGTGTGTTTGCTAGAGATGGAGAAACAGTGTGACACCAATCAGGCCCCTGAGGACTGGAATTAACCAGGCCTGCTCTATAGTCTCTATAGTCTCTATAGTCGCCATAGTCTCTATAGTATCTATAGTATATATAGTGTCTCAGTCTCTATAGTCTCTAAAGTCTATATAGTTGTAAATGCTTTAGTCTCTATAGACTCTATAGTCTTGCCGCTTCCTGTACATGTAAAATAGCACCTCAAGCACCTTGTGCTATTACCAGTCGTTCTCAGACCACGTAGACACTTCTCATAAACACCTACAGACAATTGTCAGTGGGGCTTTTCCTGCCCATACACTAGCCTTCTAGCTATAGCCTTCTCTTAAGACTATTGAACCTTTATTAATTTTTATTGGTTTTATTTTTATTGGTTTTATTATACAGAAATATATATAATATATTTTATGTATACACATATATATATATATATATATATATGTATTTTTTTAATACAAATTAATTTAAATTGAGTTGTCCTTCTAGGTTTTGTACTGTAGATGTTGTGTTTCCTCCCAGATGCATCCCACAGTGAAGGTCTGTTACGGGCGGATCCTCGCCCTCTTTTAGTGAGAAGGGAATTTCCCTTTACGTATTCCCAAGAATGCGCCACCGGTGTTCCCTCTCAGACCTTTACTGACGGACCACGTTGAGAAATCAAACATATAGTTTGTGCTCCCTCTCAGACCTTTACTGACGGACCACGTTGAGAAATCAAACATATAGTTTGTGTTCCCTCTCAGACCTTCACTGACGGACCACGTTGAGAAATCAAACATATAGTTTGTGTTCCCTCTCAGACCTTTACTGACGGACCACGTTGAGAAATCAAACATATAGTTTGTGTTCCCTCTCAGACCTTTACTGACGGACCACGTTGAGAAATCAAACATATAGTTTGTGTTCCCTCTCAGACCTTTACTGACGGACC
Source organism: Oncorhynchus mykiss (assembly GCF_057628025.1). NCBI lineage: Eukaryota > Metazoa > Chordata > Actinopteri > Salmoniformes > Salmonidae > Oncorhynchus > Oncorhynchus mykiss. Next base: position 15,762,524 of record NC_143046.1, on the reverse strand, counting down.
ACGTTGAGAAATCAAACATATAGTTTGTGTTCCCTCTCAGACCTTTACTGACGGACCACGTTGAGAAATCAAACATATAGTTTGTGTTCCCTCTCAAACCTTCACTGACGGACCACGTTGAGAAATCAAACATATAGTTTGTGTTCCCTCTCAGACCTTTACTGACGGACCACGTTGAGAAATCAAACATATAGTTTGTGTTCCCTCTCAGACCTTCACTGACGGACCACGTTGAGAAATCAAACATATAGTTTGTGTTCCCTCTCAGACCTTCACTGACGGACCACGTTGAGAAATCAAACATATAGTTTGTGTTCCCTCTCAGACCTTTACTGACGGACCACGTTGAGAAATCAAACATATAGTTTGTGTTCCCTCTCAGACCTTCACTGACGGACCACGTTGAGAAATCAAACATATAGTTTGTGTTCCCTCTCAGACCTTTACTGACGGACCACGTTGAGAAATCAAACATATAGTTTGTGTTCCCTCTCAAACCTTCACTGACGGACCACGTTGAGAAATCAAACATATAGTTTGTGTTCCCTCTCAGACCTTTACTGACGGACCACGTTGAGAAATCAAACATATAGTTTGTGTTCCCTCTCAGACCTTCACTGACGGACCACGTTGAGAAATCAAACATATAGTTTGTGTTCCCTCTCAGACCTTCACTGACGGACCACGTTGAGAAATCAAACATATAGTTTGTGTTCCCTCTCAGACCTTTACTGACGGACCACGTTGAGAAATCAAACATATAGTTTGTGTTCCCTCTCAGACCTTCACTGACGGACCACGTTGAGAAATCAAACATATAGTTTGTGTTCCCTCTCAGACCTTCACTGACGGACCACGTTGAGAAATCAAACATATAGATTGTGTTGCCAGAATTGTTGTGGAAATTCACCACTAAGGACTCAAACTCAAAGTAAATGAATCAATCTTTATTATCACTGCTGGAGAGGTTCACAAACTCAATCCAAGATTGATGAAAACTCTGATGGGGGCGTTCCCTCTCAGTCCTTATATACTGCTACACAAACAAGTCATATAGGCATGATTTACAATACCAGTCAAAAGTTTGGGATTAAACTACTCTTTCCAGGGGTTTTCTTTATTTTTCCTATTTTCTACATTGTAGAATAATAGTGAAGACATCAAAACTATGAAAGAGTAACCAAAACCAAATAAACAAAATATATATTTTATTTGAGATTTTTCAAAGTAGCCACCCTTTGCCTTGATGACAGCTTTTCACACTCAATATTATTCTACAATGTAGAAAATAGTCAAGGTAAAGAAAAACCCTTGAATGAGTAGGTGTGTCCAAACTTTTGACTGGTACTGTATATTATTCATAAATATTATTAACGGTGGTTCCTGCATGTGACTGACAAGGCTTCTTCTCTCAAAGCTGGGACCTTGAAACTGAGATACTCATTTTGATTCCCAGAGCAATGTTATAGGTGTACTGCCAATTGATCTGAGGAGGAGGTCACAGTCACCTGCAAGAACCGAGTGAGAGGAGATGCTGTGTACAATTCAATACTATCTCTTCAGACAGCAACATTTTCCCTCAAAACATCAATCAATTTCACACACACACACACACACACACACACACACACACACACACACACACACACACACCCTCTTCTCCGCTAGCTGACCCCCTGCCCCCTGTCAGATAGTGCCAAACAAGAAAGTGGGAAGTGTAAACTCATTATAAACGATGATGCTTCTGTCAGATAATGACAGATCTCCACTCTGTCTCATGTTATTACTGGGTCAGGAAGAGAAGAGAGGAGACGAGTCGCATCAGTTCATTACTGTCAGTGCAATAGAGAGCACAGACATGACAGAATGTGGACACTGAGTAGAAATTGAGAAAATTATAGAGACAAATAAAAAAATCTAGAAGTAGAAATATATATACTAAATACAGTGCCTTGCGAAAGTATTCGGCCCCCTTGAACTTTGCGACCTTTTGCCACATTTCAGGCTTCAAACATAAAGATATAAAACTGTATTTTTTTGAGAAGAATCAACAACAAGTGGGACACAATCATGAAGTGGAACGACATTTATTGGATATTTCAAACTTTTTTAACAAATCAAAAACTGAAAAATTGGGCGTGCAAAATTATTCAGCCCCCTTAAGTTAATACTTTGTAGCGCCACCTTTTGCTGCGATTACAGCTGTAAGTCGCTTGGGGTATGTCTCTATCAGCTTTGCACATCGAGAGACTGAACATTTTTCCCATTCCTCCTTGCAAAACAGCTCGAGCACAGTGAGGTTGGATGGAGAGCATTTGTGAACAGCAGTTTTCAGTTCTTTCCACAGATTCTCAATTGGATTCAGGTCTGGACTTTGACTTGGCCATTCTAACACCTGGATATGTTTATTTTTGAACCATTCCATTGTAGATTTTGCTTTATGTTTTGGATCATTGTCTTGTTGGAAGACAAATCTCCGTCCCAGTCTCAGGTCTTTTGCAGACTCCATCAGGTTTTCTTCCAGAATGGTCCTGTATTTGGCTCCATCCATCTTCCCATCAATTTTAACAATCTTCCCTGTCCCTGCTGAAGAAAAGCAGGCCCAAACCATGATGCTGCCACCACCATGTTTGACAGTGGGGATGGTGCGTTCAGCTGTGTTGCTTTTACGCCAAACATAACGTTTTGCATTGTTGCCAAAAAGTTCAATTTTGGTTTCATCTGACCAGAGCACCTTCTTCCACATGTTTGGTGTGTCTCCCAGGTGGCTTGTGGCAAACTTTAAACGACACTTTTTATGGATATCTTTAAGAAATGGCTTTCTTCTTGCCACTCTTCCATAAAGGCCAGATTTGTGCAATATACGACTGATTGTTGTCCTATGGACAGAGTCTCCCACCAAGTGCTCCTTGGGATGTTTAAAGCTTGGGAAATCTTTTTGTATCCAAATCCGGCTTTAAACTTCTTCACAACAGTATCTCGGACCTGCCTGGTGTGTTCCTTGTTCTTCATGATGCTCTCTGCGCTTTTAACGGACCTCTGAGACTATCACAGTGCAGGTTCATTTATACGGAGACTTGATTACACACAGGTGGATTGTATTTATCATCATTAATCATTTAGGTCAACATTGGATCATTCAGAGATCCTCACTGAACTTCTGGAGAAAGTTTGCTGCACTGAAAGTAAAGGGGCTGAATAATTTTGCACGCCCAATTTTTCAGTTTTTGATTTGTTAAAAAAGTTTGAAATATTCAATAAATGTCGTTCCACTTCATGATTGTGTCCCACTTGTTGTTGATTCTTCACAAAAAAATACAGTTTTATATCTTTATGTTTGAAGCCTGAAATGTGGCAAAAGGTCGCAAAGTTCAAGGGGGCCGAATACTTTCGCAAGGCACTGTATATATATATATACTGCCCCAAAAAATAAAGGGAACACTAAAATAACACATCCTAGATCTGAATGAATGAAATATTCTCATTAAATACTTTTTTCTTTACATAGTTGAAAGTGCTGACAACAAAATCACACAAAAATTATCAATGGAAATCAAATTTATCAACCCATGGAGGTCTGGATTTGGAGTCACACTCAAAACTAAATTGGAAAACCACACTACAGGCTGATCCAACTTTGATGTAATGTCCTTGAAACAAGTCAAAATTAGGCTCAGTAGTGTGTGTGGCCTCCACGTGCCTGTATGACCTCCCTACAACGCCTGGGCATGCTCCTGATGAGGTGGCGGATTGTCTCCTGAGGGATCTCCTCCCAGACCTGGACTAAAGCATCCGCCAACTCCTGGACAGTCTGTGGTGCAATGGTGGATGGAGCGAGACATGATGTCCCAGATGTGCTCAATTGGATTCAGGTCTGGGGAACGGGCGGGCCAGTCCATAGCATCAATGCCTTCAAATCAAATCAAATCAAATGTATTTATATAGCCCTTCGTACATCAGCTGATATCTCAAAGTGCTGTACAGAAACCCAGCCTAAAACCCCAAACAGCAAGCAATGCAGGTGTAGAAGCACGGTGGCTAGGAAAAACTCCCTAGAAAGGCCAAAACCTAGGAAGAAACCTAGAGAGGAACCAGGCTATGTGGGGTGGCCAGTCCTCTTCTGGCTGTGCTGGGTGGAGATTATAACAGAACATGGCCAAGATGTTCAAATGTTCATAAATGACCAGCATGGTCGAATAATAATAAGGCAGAACAGTTGAAACTGGAGCAGCAGCACGGTCAGGTGGACTGGGGACAGCAAGGAGTCATCATGTCAGGCAGTCCTGGGGCATGGTCCTAGGGCTCAGGTCAGTTGAAACTGGAGCAGCACGGCCAGGTGGACTGGGGACAGCAAGGAGTCATCATGTCAGGTAGTCCTGGGGCATGGTCCTAGGGCTCAGGTCCTCCGAGAGAGAGAAAGAAAGAGAGAAGGAGAGAATTAGAGAACGCACACTTAGATTCACACAGGACACCGAATAGGACAGGAGAAGTACTCCAGATATAACAAACTGACCCTAGCCCCCCGACACATAAACTACTGCAGCATAAATACTGGAGGCTGAGACAGGAGGGGTCAGGAGACACTGTGGCCCCATCCGAGGACACCCCCGGACAGGGCCAAACAGTTCCTCTTGCAGGAACTGCTGACACACTCCAGCCACATGAGGTCTAGCATTGTCTTGCATTAGGAGGAACCCAGGGCCAACCGCACCAGCATATGTTCTCACAAGGGGTCTCAGGATCTCATCTCGGTACCTAATGGCAGTCAGGCTACCTCTGGCGAGCACATGGAGGGCTGTGCGGCCCCCCAAAGAAATGCCACCCCACACAATGACTGACCCACCGCCAAACCGGTCATGCTGGAAGATGTTGCAGGCAGCAGAAAGTTATCCACGGCGTCTCCAGACTCTGTCACGTCTGTCACGTGCTCAGTGTGAGCCTGCTTTCATCTGTGAAGAGCACAGGGCGCCAGTGGCAAATTTGCCAATCTTGGTGTTCTCTGGCAAATGCCAAACGTCCTGCACGGTGTTGGGCTGTAAGCACAACCCCCACCTGTGGACGTCGGGCCCTCATACCACCCTCATGGAGTCTGTTTCTGACCGTTTGAGCAGACACATGCACATTTGTGGCCTGCTGGAGGTCATTTTGCAGGGCACTGGCAGTGCTCCTCCTGCTCCTGTAGCGATCCTGCTGCTGGGTTGTTGCCCTCCTAAGACCTCCTCCACGTCTCCTGATGTACTGGCCTGTCCCCTGGTAGCGCCATGCTCTGGACACTACGCTGACAGACACAGCAAACCTTCTTGCCACAGCTCGCATTGATGTGCCATCCTAGATGAGCTGCACTACCTGAGCCACTTGTGTGGGTTGTAGACTCCGTCTCATGCTACCACTAGAGTGAAAGCACCGCCAGCATTCAAAAGTGACCAAAACATCAGCCAGGAAGCATAGGAACTGAGAAGTGGTCTGCGCTCACCACCTGCAGAACCACTCCTTTATTGGGGGTGTCTTGCTAATTGCCTATAATTTCCACCTATTGTCTATTCCATTTGCACAACAGCATGTGAAATTTATTGTCAATCAGTGTTGCTTCCTAAGTGGACAGTTTGATCTCACAGAAGTGTGATTGACTTGGAGTTACATTGTGTTGTTTAAGTGTTCCCTTTATTTGAGCAGTGTATGTAGAAAGGAGAGCTGGATAGAAAGAGAGAGGAAGAGAGAGGGAAAATAGAAAGACAAACAGAGACAAAGAGATGGCAGAGAGAACAAGAGAGAGAGAAAAACAGAGAGTGAGTGAGCGAGATGAAGAAAGATAGAGAGAAAGCGAAAGGAGAAAGAGAAATTAATCTCCTCGTTAGCGTAGCGGCAGGCGAGCTACAAGCTGAGGTCACCTATTCCCTCCACTTCCCTAAATATATCTATTTTTTTCTCTTCATCTCCTTTCCCTCTCATCTTCCAATTTCCCTCTATGGCTTTTTAACTGTGTTGTTTGTTACAGCTCCTCTCTGGTAGAATTATGCTTTATAAATGTTTAATAGCTGTACATGAGAGTCGCTCTGCTTTAGCCTTTCACACTTTGTCTTTCACACACACACACACACACACACACACACACACACACACACACACACACACACACACACACACACACACACACACACACACACACACACACACACACACACACACACACACTCTCACTCTCTCTCTCTCTCTCTGCGTCCAACTGTAAGTCTTGTCAGGAGCTCTGGTGTCTGTGAATGGCGAAGTCCTGCATTCAGATTTAGGAGAGGCTGCATTCAGATTTAGGAGAGGCTGCATTCAGATTTAGGAGAGGCTGCATTCAGATTTAGGAGAGGCTGCATTCAGATTTAGGAGAGGCTGCATTCAGATTTAGGAGAGGCTGCATTCAGATTTAGGAGAGGCTGCATTCAGATTTAGGAGAGGCTGCATTCAGATTTACGAAGGCTGTATTCAGATTTAGGAGAGGCTGCATTCAGATTTAGGAGAGGCTGCATTCAGATTTAGGAGAGGCTGCATTCAGATTTAGGAGAGGCTGCATTCAGATTTAGGAGAGGCTGCATTCAGATTTAGGAGAGGCTGCATTCAGATTTAGGAGAGGCTGCATTCAGATTTAGGAGAGGCTGCAGGAAAGAGAGTAGAAGGCTGTTTTAAATCATTTGTTATGCTGCTACAGTTGATCATGTTGGTTGTCATAATAATATCTTAATAACAATTATTAATGGCATGATATCAAGTTGGTGTTGGAGAGAGAGTAGAGTGGGATGTAGACACTGTTCCAACCAGCTCTCACAGTCCCACGTCAGAATTAGACGTTCATCCATGTTCCACAAAAGTAACATTTAGAAGTTCTTGTGAACATCAACTTTCTTAGAGTTTAAGGTTACGGTTAGGCATTAACTGCTAATGGTTAAGGTAAGGGTCAAGGTTTGGGATAGGCTTATAACAAAAATCTCAAAAATAACTGTTGCTGGATTCCTTCGGAATCAGAGGCAGATGCTTACGCCCATCCACCATTCCTGTCCACAAATTTCCAGCAAAACCCAAACCTATTTGAAGGTAACAGCTCCCACTGTTGCCAAAACCGGTTTTCCACATCATCTCCCGACATCCTCAGACATGGATGGACGTCGACTACTGACTTGTATCACGTGTGACCTGACTGCACTGTTCAGCATTCTGTTCTTTCCCTTTCATTAAGTCCTGAATAGTACTTCTGGAGAAGGGACTACATTATTCAGGGTTTGATTAAGCGGTGAACAGAAGGAAGACAGGACTGCTTTGTTGTCTTTCCACTTGTGTTGTTTATTCTAGAGGATTCTGAGGCCGAGGAGACATCAACCGGGGTTACAACTTGTTGGTAGAACCATAGCCCACTGAATAATTGGATTGTGGTGTGTGTGTGTGTTTTAAAATACTTGAATTGAATGGTGCCCAGGGTGTATTTACCTGCTTCTCCTCTCCTTTCCTCTCCTCTCCTCTCCTCTCCTCTCCTCTCCTCTCCTCTCCTCTCCTCTCCTCTCCTCTCCTCTCCTCTCCTCTAAAGAGTGTGTCTGATCTACCTCCACAATCAATACTCCTAACAAGGGTAAGTGAGCCACCCTGATGAATTGGTGTATGTGTTGTGTGTGTGCGTGTCATCCTGATGAATCAGTGTGTGTGCATGTCTGCATGTGTGTCTGTGTTTGTGTGTGTGGTCCTGATAAAGTGGTGTGTGTGTGTGTGTGTGTTTTGTTAACGCCACTCGTTCAGGAGTAATGAGCAAGTTGCCCCTGTGGTAACCCCTGCAGAGTCAGTTAGGGAGATGGATGTGGCCCATGTGCGTGTGAGCATGAGCGTGTGTGTGTGTGTGTGTGTGAGTGTGTGTGCATCATGATGAATGTGCCCAGACTGGGTCATCTAGTGGACTGTACCAGATGATCTATCTCTCTGGTCAGTATACATGGGAGGCAGTGGAAGTGTGTACGTCTGCCTATAGTTAGAGTGTACGTCTGCCTATAGTTAGAGTGTGTACGTCTGCCTATAGTTAGAGTGTGTACGTCTGCCTATAGTTAGTTAGAGTGTGTACGTCTGCCTATAGTTAGAGTGTACGTCTGCCTATAGTTAGAGTGTATACGTCTGCCTACAGTTAGAGTGTGTACGTCTGCCTATAGTTAGAGTGTACGTCTGCCTATAGTTAGAGTGTATACGTCTTCCTATAGTTAGAGTGTATACGTCTGCCTATAGTTAGAGTGTGTACGTCTGCCTATAGTTAGTTAGAGTGTGTATTTCTGCCTATAGTTAGTTAGAGTGTGTATTTCTGCCTATAGTTAGAGTGTGTACGTCTGCCTATAGTTAGAGTGTGTACATCTGCCTATAGTTACTGAGAGTGTGTACGTCTGCCTATAGTTACTTAGTGTTTGTACGTCTGCCTGTAGTTAGCGTGTGTACGTCTGCCTATAGTTAGAGTGTGTACATCTGCCTGTAGTTATAGTGTGTACATCTGCCTATAGTTAGAGTGTGTACGTCTGCCTATAGTTAGAGTGTGTACGTCTGCCTATAGTTACTTAGTGTGTGTGTGTCTGCCTAGGGATCCAGAGTGGCGCAGCGGTCTAATGCACTGCAGTGCTAGAGGTGTCACTACAGACCTGGGTTCAATCCTGTTGGCTGTATCACAACAGGCTGTGATCGGGAGCCCCATAGGGCGGCGCACAGTTGTCCTGGTTAGGGGAGGGTTTGGCTGGGATAGGCCGTTACTGTAAATAAGAATTTGCTCTTAACTGACTTGCCTACTTAATCAAAGGTTAAATACCCCCCCCCCCCCCCCCCAAATAAATAAATCCATTCCCTTTCATAAAGCATGCATCAGGTGTTTAACAACTATGTCATATAATGAAAGCAAGTGATGATGGGACCTGTTAAGAAAACACACCTCTTAGACCAAACCTAGACAGCTGTGTCGTCACGTTCTTCACATTTTGCCAACAGTAGAATACAACACAACATTGTTATGGCTGTTGCCACGGCCTTGAGAGAGAGATACAGTAACTTACTCTTCTTTCAGCGTGAGGTAACAAGTTGTTCTGTTTCCATTTACTATTGATAGTTATTTCAATAGACTACCTGCTACCTCTTTTACGACTGCTGCTGTCCCTTGACCTGACATGGTGGAGAGAGAGTGTGTGTGTGTGTGTGTCCTTGCGTATGTATGTCTGGAGTTAATAAATCTCGTCTACTTCCTTGTTGTTTTTATGAGTGCCGTTGTTCCTCCCATGACCCGATGCGATGATGCTTCCATTACGTTGTGACAGGAACAGTAACGTTTAACGCCCAACCAGACACATCTCCTGTTGATTGTGTGCTTTATTTGGCCAGGTGACTGTGTTACTTTATGTAGCCAGGTGACTGTGTTACTTTATGTAGCCAGGTGACTGTCACTTTATGTAGCCAGGTGACTGTGTTACTTTATGTAGCCAAGTGACTGTGTTACTTTATGTAGCCAGGTGACTGTGTTACTTTATGTAGCCAGGTGACTGTGTTACTTTATGTAGCCAGGTGACTGTGTTACTTTATGTAGCCAGGTGACTGTGTTACTTTATGTAGCCAGGTGACTGTGTTACTTTATGTAGCCAGGTGACTGTGTTACTTTATGTAGCCAGGTGACTGTCACTTTATGTAGCCAGGTGACTGTGTTACTTTATGTAGCCAGGTGACTGTGTTACTTTATGTAGCCAGGTGACTGTGTTACTTTATGTAGCCAGGTGACTGTGTTACTTTATGTAGCCAGGTGACTGTGTTACTTTATGTAGCCAGGTGACTGTGTTACTTTATGTAGCCAGGTGACTGTCACTTTATGTAGCCAGGTGACTGTGTTACTTTATGTAGCCAGGTGACTGTCACTTTATGTAGCCAGGTGACTGTGTTACTTTATGTAGCCAGGTGACTGTGTTACTTTATGTAGCCAAGTGACTGTGTTACATTATGTAGCCAGGTGACTGTGTTACTTTATGTAGCCAGGTGACTGTGTTACTTTACGTAGCCAGGTGACTGTGTTACTTTATGTAGCCAGGTGACTGTGTTACTTTATGTAGCCAGGTGACTGTCACTTTATGTAGCCAGGTGACTGTGTTACTTTATGTAGCCAGGTGACTGTGTTACATTATGTAGCCAGGTGACTGTATTACTTTATTTAGCCAGGTGGCTGTGTTACTTTATGTAGCCAGGTGACTGTCACTTTATGTAGCCAGGTGACTGTCACTTTATGTAGCCAGGTGACTGTGTTACTTTATGTAGCCAGATGACTGTGTTACTTTATGTAGCCAGGTGACTGTGTTACTTTATGTAGCCAGGTGACTGTGTTACTTTATGTAGCCAGGTGACTGTGTTACTTTATGTAGCCAGGTGACTGTCACTTTATGCAGCCAGGTGACTGTGTTACTTAATGTAGCCAGGTGACTGTGTTACTTTATGTAGCCAAGTGACTGTGTTACTTTATGTAGCCAGGTGACTGTGTTACTTTATGTAGCCAGGTGACTGTGTTACTTTATGTAGCCAGGTGACTGTGTTACTTTATGTAGCCAGGTGACTGTGTTACTTTATGTAGCCAGGTGACTGTGTTACTTTATGTAGCCAAGTGACTGTGTTACTTTATGTAGCCAGATGACTGTGTTACTTTATGTAGCCAAGTGACTGTGTTACTTTATGTAGCCAGGTGACTGTGTTACTTTATGTAGCCAGGTGACTGTGTTACTTTATGTAGCCAGGTGACTGTGTTACTTTATGTAGCCAGGTGACTGTGTTACTTTATGTAGCCAGGTGACTGTGTTACTTTATGTAGCCAGGTGACTGTGTTACTTTATGTAGCCAGGTGACTGTGTTACTTTATGTAGCCAGGTGACTGTCACTTTATGTAGCCAGGTGACTGTGTTACTTTATGTAGCCAGGTGACTGTCACTTTATGTAGCCAGGTGACTGTCACTTTATGTAGCCAGGTGACTGTGTTACTTTATGTAGCCAGGTGACTGTGTTACTTTATGTAGCCAAGTGACTGTGTTACATTATGTAGCCAGGTGACTGTGTTACTTTATGTAGCCAGGTGACTGTGTTACTTTATGTAGCCAGGTGACTGTGTTACTTTATGTAGCCAGGTGACTGTCACTTTATGTAGCCAGGTGACTGTGTTACTTTATGTAGCCAGGTGACTGTGTTACATTATGTAGCCAGGTGACTGTATTACTTTATTTAGCCAGGTGGCTGTGTTACTTTATGTAGCCAGGTGACTGTCACTTTATGTAGCCAGGTGACTGTCACTTTATGTAGCCAGGTGACTGTGTTACTTTATGTAGCCAGATGACTGTGTTACTTTATGTAGCCAGGTGACTGTGTTACTTTATGTAGCCAGGTGACTGTGTTACTTTATGTAGCCAGGTGACTGTGTTACTTTATGTAGCCAGGTGACTGTCACTTTATGTAGCCAGGTGACTGTGTTACTTTATGTAGCGAGGTGACTGTCACTTTATGTAGCCAGGTGACTGTGTTACTTTATGTAGCCAGGTGACTGTGTTACTTTATGTAGCCAGGTGACTGTCACTTTATGTAGCCAGGTGACTGTGTTACTTTATGTAGCGAGGTGACTGTCACTTTATGTAGCCAGGTGACTGTGTTACTTTATGTAGCCAGGTGACTGTCACATTATGTAGCCAGGTGACTGTCACTTTATGTAGCCAGGTGACTGTGTTACTTTATGTAGCCAGGTGACTGTGTTACTTTATGTAGCCAAGTGACTGTGTTACTTTATGTAGCCAGGTGACTGTGTTACTTTATTTAGCCAGGTGACTGTGTTACTTTACGTAGCCAGGTGACTGTGTTACTTTATGTAGCCAGGTGACTGTGTTACTTTATGTAGCCAGGTGACTGTGTTACTTTATGTAGCCAGGTGACTGTGTTACTTTATGTAGCCAGTAAAAATAAAACATAGAGAGCTTCACCTCCATCGGAAAGTCTCCCTGAGAGAAGAGAGAGAAGGTTGCAAAAGGTGTGTGTGTGCTGGAGTATCCAGGGAGAACCACCTGGAGTGAAATGAAGCAGAACATTTCCCAAACGTTCTAAACCTTTTCCGTACCAGACTTAGATGTGGATCTTATGTAAAATGGAAGATATGAGGCTGCTGTGGTGGGTAGGGAGATGTCTTTGTGGTGCCATTATCTCTCCAGAGAGCCACAAACCTGACCAGATTAGGGAAGAAAGAGCCTCATCACCCGTTTTAAATCACACCTTATCCCTCCATGAGTCCTAGGTGGGAGAGAACAGTCGGAGTCTTTATCTTCACTGAAAAGTTTCAAGTTAGACAGTTAAGTGTCCATTTTGTTTACCTTGTCTTTATTCTTTTATAACATGTTCTGTCTGTTGTGTTGTTGGAGCTCTGCTCTGTCCGGGGTGGAAGGAATGAGGTTTGGCTCCTGGCAGCACCACTCTGGTAGGAGAATAAAAAGAGAAGGTGATGACAGACAGACAGACAGACAGACAGACAGACAGACAGACAGACAGACAGACAGACAGACAGACAGACAGACAGACAGAGAGAGAGAGAGAGAGAGAGAGACAGACACCTCCTGCTGGTCTGTCCACACCATTCTGTACACGGAACAATTCACGCCTGGGAGTTTAGGGCTGGGAGAAGATGGAGGGAAATGCCTAAAACACAGATTGGGGAAGGAGGGAGGGAGGAGGAAGAGAGGAGGAAGAGTGAGGAGAGCGAGAGAGGGACTAAGGAGGAAAACAGGAACCGTGTGGAGAGATTGGAAGAACAGTAGGGGACAGATGGCATTTTCAGGACGGAGGAGAATGATGCAATTTAGCAATTTCAATGTGTGTATGTGCGTGTGTGTGTGTCATGCAGAGCAGTACTTGGCAGATCAGATCAGTGGAACAGTGTGATGGAGCTGATCCCATTAGAATGGCTAGAGAGTTTATTTGTATTTATTTTTTAATTTAACTAGGCAAGAACAAATTCTTATTGGCAATGACGGCATACCCCGGCCAAACCCTAACAACGCTGGGCCAATTGTGCGCCACCCTATGGGACTCCCAGTCATGGCCAGTTGTGATACAGCCTGGAATCAAACCAGGGTCTGTAGTGACGCCTCTAGCACTGAGATGCAGTGTCTTAGACAGCTGCGCCAGTCAGGGGAGAGACTGGAAGAGAGAATATCTCCATTTAAGTACTGCCATTGTAACCACGTAACTAAACACTAGGCTTTGAAGAAGATTTGACTTATGATGCTTTTTCTATATGGTTTTAGCTTCTTTATTTAAATGCACTCATTGCACTCATCACTCTGTACACAGCAACATCAATGGTGTATATTTAACTCTGACTGTGGTGTTTGCATCGCTCTACTAAAAATACTGAGTAATACTCAACAGTGTAAAACTGTTGATTTGGAGTAAACCGGACATACTTTGCTTAGTGCTGACGCTGTTACACTTTCTCTGTGTAAGAAATGAACACCTGTAGTGTTACAGTAAATCCTTTAGCGTATTGTTTTAGCATTTTAAAGACTCATTTTCATATTTCCCAGGGTGCCTTTTCTTTTTGAGTGAAGTGTAGCGTTACCACCCGTGACTGCATTTGTTAGTGACAGAGACATGGTTATTGAATTCTTTCTTTTTCAAGGCCTGTGGCTTTCACAAAGTGAGTGCCTATGCAAACGCTATCATTAAAATAGTTCAAACTGACAATACAAACAGAACATCCCAAGGCCTTACTTTGATGGCCTAGGTTTACCCTAAGATAGTGGTGTTTTGGAAACTCCTGGTTTACAGGCCTCACCAGGCCTGCAAATTACATTATACAGGCTTGCAAAGTAATCTGTAATTCCTATTGGAATCCAGACAGAGTTAGAATAGTTTTATTCACCCGCAACCTGCATTCAGAATGACTGACAGGTTAGGTAAATGGATAAGAACACTACCTAAATCATTTATCCTGGAACAACCATTTAAAATCAAATCTAATTTTATTTGTCACATACACATGTTTAGCAGATGTAATTGCGGGTGTAGCGAAATGCTTGTGTTTCTAGCTCCAGTAAAATCTAACAATTCACAACAATACACACAATAGACACAACCTAAAAGTAAAACAATGGATTTAAGGAATATAGAAATATTAGGATGAACAATGTCAGAGTGGTATAGACTAAATACAGTAGAATAACATACAGTATATACATATGAGATGAGTAAAGCATAGACTAAATACAGTAGAATAACATACAGTATATACATATGAGATGAGTAAAGCATAGACTAAATACAGTAGAATAACATACAGTATATACATATGAGATGAGTAAAGCATAGACTAAATACAGTAGAATAACATACAGTATATACATATGAGATGAGTAAAGCATAGACTAAATACAGTAGAATAACATACAGTATATACATATGAGATGAGTAAAGCATAGACTAAATACAGTAGAATAACATACAGTATATACATATGAGATGAGTAAAGCAAAAATATGTAAACATTATTAAAGTGACTAGTGTTACATTATTAAAGTGGCCAATGATTTCAAGTCTATGTATATGGGGCAGCCTCTAATGTGTAGGGTTACGTAACCGGGTGGAAGCCGCCTAGTGATGGCTATTTTACAGTCTGATGGCCTTGAGATAGAAGCTGTTTTTCAGTCTCTCGTCCGAGCTTTGATGCACCTGTACTGACCTCGCCTTCTGGATGGTAGTGGGGTGAACAGGCTCGGGTGGTTGTTGTCCTTGATGATTTCTTTGGCCTTCCTGTGACATCGGGTGCTGGAGGTGTCCTGGAGAGCAGGTATTTTGCCCCCGATTATGCATTCAGCAGAAGGGTGGAATAAATCTAACAAATTCATTGGATTAGTTTAGAAAAATGCATGTTATTTATCTTTGTGTAGCATACGATTAATCAATCAATCAATCAACGTACATGCAAAAATACAGATATTAAAACAATCCTTAAACGTCTACCGGCAATAGAGCATGCTGGGAAATATGATAATGAAGGGCTTGGCTTTGATGGGATTGTTTTACTCTCCAAAGTGTAAAATAATAACTCTGGTTATTAACACCAAATCTGGGGGTTATTTTACACCACTTAATTTAACTCTACAGGGTGAATTGAACTCCTGAATCAACACTGGGAATGTTACAATGAAAAATCAACACTGGCCAATTTCCTGTGTTATTAGATCAATGTGGGAAGTTGTCTCTACTAGACTTGAACAATTGATATTCCTAGTAGTCCCAATGTTCTGTCTGTCTTTGGACTAATTCTCTCTACATCTGACTTGCTGATGCGCTGCTGCATACTGAACATTATTCATTACATTATTATACTGTTGCATACTGAACATTATTCATTACATTATTCTACTGTTGCATACTGAACATTATTCGTTACATTATTCTACTGTTGCATACTGAACATTATTCATGACATTCTTCTACTGTTGCATACTGAACATTATTCATGACATTATTATACTGTTGCATACTGAACATTATTCATGACATTATTCTACTGTTGCATACTGAACATTATTCGTTACATTATTCTACTGTTGCATACTGAACATTATTCATTACATTATTCTACTGTTGCATACTGAACATTATTCATTACATTATTCTACTGTTGCATACTGAACATTATTCGTTACATTATTCTACTGTTGCATACTGAACATTATTCATTACATTATTATACTGTTGCATACTGAACATTATTCATGACATTATTCTACTGTTGCATACTGAACATTTATTTATTACATTATTATACTGCTGCATACTGAACATTATTCATGACATTATTCTACTGTTGCATACTGAACATTTATTCATTACATTATTCTACTGTTGCATACTGAACATTATTCATTACATTATTCTACTGTTGCATACTGAACATTTATTTATTACATTATTATACTGCTGCATACTGAACATTATTCATGACATTATTCTACTGCTGCATACTGAACATTATTCATGACATTATTCTACTGTTGCATACTGAACATTATTCATGACATTATTCTACTGCTGCATACTGAACATTATTCATGACATTATTCTACTGTTGCATACTGAACATTTATTCATTACATTATTCTACTGTTGCATACTGAACATTATTCATTACATTATTCTACTGTTGCATACTGAACATTTATTCATTACATTATTCTACTGTTGCATACTGAACATTATTCATGACATTATTCTACTGTTGCATACTGAACATTATTCATTACATTATTATACTGTTGCATACTGAACATTATTCATTACATTATTCTACTGTTGCATACTGAACATTATTCATTACATTATTATACTGTTGCATACTGAACATTATTCATTACATTATTCTACTGTTGCATACTGAACATTATTCATTACATTATTCTACTGTTGCATACTGAACATTATTCATGACATTATTCTACTGTTGCATACTGAACATTATTCATGACATTATTCTACTGTTGCATACTGAACATTATTCATGACATTATTCTACTGTTGCATACTGAACATTATTCGTTACATTATTCTACTGTTGCATACTGAACATTATTCATTACATTATTCTACTGTTGCATACTGAACATTATTCATGACATTATTCTACTGTTGCATACTGAACATTATTCATTACATTATTATACTGTTGCATACTGAACATTATTCATGACATTATTCTACTGTTGCATACTGAACATTATTCATTACATTATTATACTGTTGCATACTGAACATTATTCATTACATTATTATACTGTTGCATACTGAACATTATTCATTACATTATTATACTGTTGCATACTGAACATTATTCATTACATTATTATACTGTTGCATACTGAACATTATTCATTACATTATTCTACTGTTGCATACTGAACATTTATTCATTACATTATTCTACTGTTGCATACTGAACATTATTCATTACATTATTCTACTGTTGCATACTGAACATTATTCATGACATTATTCTACTGTTGCATACTGAACATTATTCCTTACATTATTCTACTGTTGCATACTGAACATTATTCATTACATTATTCTACTGTTGCATACTGAACATTATTCATGACATTATTCTACTGTTGCATACTGAACATTATTCATTACATTATTATACTGTTGCATACTGAAAATTATTCATTACATTATTATACTGTTGCATACTGAACATTATTCATTACATTATTCTACTGTTGCATACTGAACATTATTCATTACATTATTATACTGTTGCATACTGAACATTATTCATTACATTATTATACTGTTGCATACTGAACATTATTCATTACATTATTCTACTTGCAATTTATGTCCCACATTTACCTCTGACCAAATAATATAATAATGCGATCTCATTTCTACCTTGGAGAGGGAGATGGAGAGGGAGATGGAGAGGGAGATGGAGAGGGAGCTGGAGAGGGAGCTGGAGAGGGAGAGGGAGATGGAGAGGGAGATGGAGAGGGAGCTGGAGAGGGAGATGGAGAGGGAGATGGAGAGGGAGATGGAGAGGGAGCTGGAGAGGGAGATGGAAAGGGAGCTGGAGAGCCAGTAAACAGTACTACCATAACCAGTCTTTTATGTCTTTTTTAGTCTTTTATGGTCTATTTTGACACCATGGGGAGAGGAAACAGCAACATTTAATAGCAGAGCTCTGGAAGTGAAAGTCAACCAAGGACGTATTTGTTTAAAAACTTGAAACTCCATCTAGGTATATATAAACGATGGAATGAGTTCCTTTTCTGGGCCTTGTTTCCCAGTTGCGATGTAACATTAGCATTACGATGATCGTACCAGACGCATCGTTATTTACGAGCCAACTTTTGGTGTGTGTGTGTTTCCCAAACAAGGAAGTTGCGAGAACATTCATTTAGTGCATCGTTAGACCATGTGTCGATACTGATAGGTTCGAAAGTAAAGCAGCGCTGCTCTTGGATCAGCTTTCCCTATTCAAATCTTACCTTAACATTAGAATTATTCCTCAGTACTGACGATGAATCAGCTCCTAGGTATATTTTCTTTATGCTGCAAATATTGAGGCGGATTATTGTAAGTGCTTTACCCTATAATAAAACACTAAATCAACATTGTGCACATGTTGTTACACATCATGACAGTAGCCTAGAATTAGCCAAATAGAAATCAATTGAATGAATATACAAAAAAAATCTGTGATTTAAATATATAGGCGTACATAGCCTATAATATACACTGAACAAAAATATAAACGCCACATGTAAAGTGTTAGTCCCATGTTTCATGTGCTGCAATAAAAGATTCCAGAAATGTTCCGTACACACAAAAAGCTTTTTTCTCTAAAATGCAGGAATTTGTTTACATCCCTATAGGTCAATTTCAAATTGACAGGTGTGTCATATCAAGAAGGTGATTAAACAGAATGATCATTACACAGGTGCACCTTGTGCTGGGGACAATAAAAGGCCACTCTAAAATGTGCAGTTTTGTCACACAATACAATGCCACAGATGTCTCAAGTTTTGAGGGAGCGTACAATTGGCATGCCCCATGGTGGCGGTGGGGTTATGATATGGGCAGGCATAAGCTACGGACAATGAACACAATTGCATTTTATAGATGGCAATTTGAATGCACAGAAATACCGTGACGAGATCCTGAGGCCCATTGTGAGGCCCATTGTGAGACCCATTGTGAGGCCCATTGTGAGTCCCATTGTGAGGCCCATTGTGAGGCCCATTGTGAGGCCCATTGTGAGGCCCATTGTGAGACCCATTGTGAGGCCCATTGTGAGACCCATTGTGAGACCCATTGTGAGGCCCATTGTGAGGCCCATTGTGAGACCCATTGTGAGGCCCATTGTGAGGCCCATTGTGAGGCCCATTGTGAGGCCCATTGTGAGACCCATTGTGAGACCAATTGTGAGGCCCATTGTGAGGCCCATTGTGAGGCCCATTGTGAGGCCCATTGTGAGGACCATGTTTTAAAGGTTTCTGTGACCAACAGATGCATATCTGTATTCACATTCGTGAAATCCATAGATTAGGGCCTAATGACTTTATTTCAATTGACTGATTTCCTCATATGAACTGTAACTCAGTGAAATCTTTGTAATTGTTGTGTTTACATTTCTGTTCAGTATATTCATCTTTTGCAGTCTTATCGGTTTTAATTTGCAGCATAGCTTTATTCTTTGCTTGTTTGCAACCATTGCAAAGAAATGGTCAACTTTGTTCTGATGTTACCGGCGGGTCACAGAGAGACAGATAAACCTCCTGATTGTGTGTTTAGTGCAGATCTTCGGTGTATAAAGTGATGCGGAATGGCAGAAAAGCATCTAACAATGTCCTTAGCTGTTCTAAGAGTGACGTAAAGCCCACATCTCATGGAGAGACAACGACCTCAACATTTGCGCGAGAGAGTAGAGAGCGTTAATTCACATATACTGCTTAGCGTATGCCAACTTTACTGTCATGAGAATCCATAATAAACAGTTGCATGTTTTATGTTTGCTATGTAGCCCTTGTGAATTATTGACTCATCTTATATGTCCTATGGGAGGCACCGTACCTGCCTGCTCTAAACAGTTGTTATGTTAGCTAATGAACGTGAGGACAGTTGTAGCTAATACACCTGTGCAGTTTTATCAAGAATTTAGCTCGTCTCGTTCTTTCTACATAACAGTATTCGGGGTTGAAATGGGAGTTCCTTTAGTTTCCCAGCCGTAGCCTACCTAGGCTTTTTGCCTGTGATGGTAGCCTACCTAGGCTTTTTGCCTGTGATGGAAACCTACCTAGGCTTTTTGCCTGTGATGGAAACCTACCTAGGCTTTTTGCCTGTGATGGTAGCCTACCTAGGCTTTTTGCCTGTGATGGAAACCTACCTAGGCTTTTTGCCTGTGATATAAACCTACCTAGGCTTTTTGCCTGTGATGGTAGCCTACCTAGGCTTTTTGCCTGTGATGGAAACCTACCTAGGCTTTTTGCCTGTGATGGAAATCAACAGAAGTAGACATAACGCTACGAAGGCGTTCTCTCTCTCTCTCTCTCCCAGAAGCCATCCTCTCTTTCCTGCCCCCTCCCTCTCTCTTTCTATTTCTCACTCGAATTCCTGTCTTACCCTCCCTTCATTTACAGCTGGATTTAAGGGTGGTGCCACGTTTAATTTCGTCCCCCTATTACCCTGAGTGACGGTGTGGAAGGGATAGAAACAAACCCAGTGATGTCACCATAAACACGACAGGTCAGGTCTCTCATCGTAAACCTGACCTCTCTCTCAACCCCTTCTCATTCCCTCTCTTCCTCTTTCATCCCTCTCACTACTTTCCCTTCTTATTCCCTCGTTAGTCAGATGTGAGGGCAGGGGATGAGGTGTTAGAGTGGCTACCACATATTAAAAGAGCAATTTGGGTTTTTATGTGTATGAGTCTATTGTGGCCTATTAATAAAGCTCTATAAAGACAACACACAATGTAGACAGTCAGACTGTTAATGTCGTCTGTCTGTCTGTTAAATGATGAGTTGAGACGACACAGCACTGATGGAAAAAGACATGCTGTCTGTCTGTCTGTCTGTCTGTCTGTCTGTCTGTCTGTCTGTCTGTCTGTCTGTTAAATGATGAGTTGAGAGGACACAGCACTGATGGAAATAGATAGTCTGTGGTTAATGTTGTCTGTCTGTCTGTTACATGATGATTTGAAATGGCACAGCACTGATGGAAATAGACAAGACTGTTGTTAATGTTGTCTGTCTGTTACATGATTTTTATTGATTTATGTCACCTTTATTTAACCAGGTAGGCAAGTTGAGAACAAGTCTCATTTACAATTGCGACCTGGCAAAGATAAAGCAAAGCAGTTCGACACATACAACGACACAGAGTTAGTTACACATGGAGTAAAACAAACATACAGTCAATAATACAGTAGAAACAAGTCTATATACAATGTGAGCAAATGAGGTGAGATAAGGGAGGTAAAGGCAAAAAAAAGGCCATGGTGGCAAAGTAAATACAATATAGTAAGTAAAACACTGGAATGGTAGATTTGCAATGGAAGAATGTGCAAAGTAGAAATAAAAATAATGGGGTGCAAAGGAGCAAAATAAATAAATAAATTAAATACAGTAGGGAAAGAGGTAGTTGTTTGGGCTAAATTATAGATGGGCTATGTACAGGTGCAGTAATCTGTGAGCTGCTCTGACAGTTGGTGCTTAAAGCTAGTGAGGGAGATAAGTGTTTCCAGTTTAAGATATTTTTGTAGTTCATTCCAGTCATTGGCAGCAGAGAACTGGAAGGAGAGGCGGCCAAAGAAAGAATTGGTTTTGGGGGTGACTAGAGAGATATACCTGCTGGAGCGTGTGCTTCAGGTGGGAGATGCTATGGTGACCAGCGAGCTGAGATAAGGGGGGACTTTACCTAGCAGGGTCTTGTAGATGACATGGAGCCAGTGGGTTTTGCGACGAGTATGAAGCGAGGGCCAGCCAACGAGAGCGTACAGGTCGCAATGGTGGGTAGTATATGGGGCTTTGGTGACAAAACGGATTACACTGTGATAGACTGCATCCAATTTATTGAGTAGGGTATTGGAGGCTATTTTGTAAATGACATCGCCAAAGTCGAGGATTGGTAGGATGGTCAGTTTTACAAGGGTATGTTTGGCAGCATGAGTGAAGGATGCTTTGTTGCGAAATAGGAAGCCAATTCTAAATTTAACTTTGGATTGGAGATGTTTGATATGGGTCTGGAAGAAGAGTTTACAGTCTAACCAGACACCTAAGTATTTGTAGTTGTCAACGTATTTAAGTCAGAGCCGTCCAGAGTAGTGATGTTGGACAGGCGGGCAGGTGCAGGTAGCGATCGGTTGAAGAGCATGCATTTAGTTTTACTTGTATTTAAGAGCAATTGGAGGCCACGGAAGGAGAGTTGTATGGCATTGAAGCATGCCTGGAGGGTTGTTAACACAGTGTCCAAAGAAGGGCCAGAAGTATACAGAATGGTGTCGTCTGCGTAGAGGTGGATCAGAGACTCACCAGCAGCAAGAGCGACCTCATTGATGTATACAGAGAAGAGAGTCGGTCCAAGAATTGAACCATGTGGCACCCCCATAGAGACTGCCAGAGGTCCGGACAGCAGACCCTCCGATTTGACACACTGAACTCTATCAGAGAAGTAGTTGGTGAACCAGGCGAGGCAATCATTTGAGAAACCAAGGCTGTCGAGTCTGCCGATGAGGATGTGGTGATTGACAGAGTCGAAAGCCTTGGCCAGATCAATGAATATGGCTGCACAGTAAGTTGAGATGGCACAGCACTGAAGGAAATAGAAATACTGTTGTTAATGTTGTCTGTCTGTCTGTTACATGATGAGTTGAGATGGCACAGCACTGAAGGAAATATACATACTGTTGTTAATGTTGTCTGTCTGTCTGTTACGTGATGGGTTGAGATGGCAAAGTACTGATGGAAA